>NC_087123.1:2729772-3032803 GCF_030705265.1 Helicoverpa armigera | reverse complement strand
CACTCAACCTCAGTGTCAATCGCAGCGGAGTACCTAGCTTTAAGCTTAGAGGCCATTCTATTACCACTAGCAGTGGTGGCAACATTATCATTATCAACAATATTGATCGAGAAAAAAATAAAAGACTATCCATGATAGAAATACCGTTTCAGATTCTAATCTTTGGGAACAATGCTGAAGCATTGACTCCATCAGGTATATAAAATGTCTAAATCACGAATCCAATAGAACTGTTATTAAGATTTGTTATATTAATAAAAGTTACGGCTAAATTGAGCAAAATGTTTCAGTACAAAATATTATCTCGCTAAATAAGTCGACGAAATATTTCAGCTCACTAATTCATTTTTAAGAAACGCAACTGCAATCGCACATCTAGGTTACACAAAAACAAGACAAAACTAAAAACCCGGAAACGTACTTTAGCACTTTAGTTTTCTAACAGTAAATTCAGACAATTAAAAGTAGCAAGCGAGCCGTTCTTGCAACATTTGGACAACTATCAAAATACGTAAACTGACTCCGGAATACATCCAACCCAGTTTGTCTTATTTCCTTATAGTTCGATACAATGTCCAAAGTATAGAAACACGGATGGATCGAATTAACAAGAGCGGGAATACGGCCGGCTGCAACTTTCACTTTGGACTTGTGTACTCGTACTAATACGAGTGAAGTATATACCTCTAGATAGTGCTTTGCCCGCTGCGTGAGATCAAGATAGCTTGGGAAATAACTTTCTTTGGTTATTGCGTGGCGATTTATGGTTTCTTTTTAACCCCCGACGCAAAAACGACGGGGTGTTATAAGTTTGACGTGTCTGTGTGTGTGTGTGTGTGTGTATGTGGCATCGTAGCTCCCAAACGGATGATCCGATTGTAATGCGGTTTTTTTTGTTTGAAAGGAATGTCATTCGGGAGTGTTCTTAGCTATGTTTGGTGGAAATCGGTTCAGGTCTTCAAGGTCATCAGCTCGTTTGATAGGTGTGATAGGAATGTTACACGCTCAGTTTACTTGCAAGCATATGTGGGATCTGAAATTTGAAACACTAATGTCTTCTGGAACCACTGAGCTGGTCTGCTGTTTGGGCACGAAGGTAGGAGACTTAACCCTGAACTGCCTTTTAGTAAACCCATCGAGTTTGGGCTCGTTGAATTTGTCTTGACTAGTTCTCTTCAATTGACGAGAATCTGATACTGGAAATGGGATGTGACGGATGAAACCCTGGAATGCCGGAATGAAACGGATAAACCGATTTATATTTTTGCTGAAAATCTAGAATGACCAAAAGTTAATCTTTATTGATTCTCAATCTGTACAATTCTACCAGAGCCAGTTTGTCATGAGGACTGTTAAACAACTTCCTTTGGCCGTGATCGCATATAGCGACCCTATCTTAAAATAAAAGAAATTAAATGAAGGAAGGAAAAATTAAGGAGCTCCTTCAAAAAGCATGAAATAAAATTAAATTATAAATTTAAAAAAACCCCCGACCCAAAAAAACTACGCAATTAAACCCTATAAAAAGCAAAAAATAATTTTTGACACTACGTAAGAACCAACTAAAGCATGTCAGACTAAACAAAATTTTGACGTGTCGGGGGACCGCTTTTTACCTTTAAAAATACTTACAAAAATCGAATGATACCTACCTAATTACAACACTCGTATAAAAAACACGTATCTAAACACAATTATATACAAAATTATAAATAGTATATATTATAATGTAGTAGTATATAATTACTTCTAACGTTAGGCTAATAAATTAGAGCGGTCCCCCGACACGACAAAATTTTGTTTAGTCTGACATGCTTTAGTTGGTTCTTACGTAGTGTTAAAAGTTAATTTTTGCTTTTTATAGGGTTTAATTGCGTAATTTTTTTTTTAGTTCTTTTGATGCGTGTTTGAGGAAATCAATGTGAGGGGATTAGTAACGCGTAGAAATAACGCAGACTTTCAAATAGTGCTGTAAGATAGTTTCCTGTTCTGTTGGTCGTCTTGCAACGTGTCTTATGAATGATACATCATCTAATATCTATCTGAATGATCTGTATATACGATACTTTTTGTAATTTGACAGGGAATATGACTTAGGTACACTAAAGCTTGGGTTTCCTAGGAAAGCGGTGCCGTCATATAGCGGCCGTCATATTACGAACGCAAATAGACGGTCGTCTTTACGGTGATGATATGTGGAAAGTTCCACGGCCGTTTTAACACACCGTCATAAACTTTTTGTTAGTTGTATCATACTTACTAACCTTTTATTTAAATAAAACTTAATATTTCTCAAATTTCACGACACCAATTTCTGTTTTAGTTGACGTTTTCTATAATCTTTACTTTTTATATTATATATTGCTTCGTGGTTACGAACGAAATCTATTAAAATTTCGTCGTCCTTGCTGCTCCAAGAGTTGTAACAAATTTTTGACGTTGTTCCGAAAAAAAAAAACACAAATACGTATTAAAAAAGCTTCACCGCTTTCAATAAAACGTTCACCAAACTATCTGACACCGTCAAGACGGCCGTCATGCAAATGGCGGCACCGCTTTTTGAAGTTACGGTGTCAGTTACCGCTCTCTAGGAAACCGCCCCATTTTCTTTACATAGACAACGTTCTGGTGACGTCATTCACCGCTGTATTACGGCCGCTATATGACGGCACCGCTTTCCTAGGAAACCAAAGCTTTACGAACTCTCTAAAAACGACAAAGTTTTGCGTAGCCGAATCAACTTCATCATTATCTTTAAGCTTTATTTATCCCATGAAACTAAAGAAACAACTTATGGATGTGGTTAAAAAAAACCAAGCTGCTGAATACTTAAACAATCTTTCTTGATATTTCCAAAAACTGCACTTTAGCAAACAAGCGTCCGCATGTTCTTTAGTTACTCATCGTCATTTTTCCTTCCAGCCTCATCCTTCCTACCAGTTCGGTTTCGACGTGAATGATGACCAGTACACCAACTACCAGAACCGTAAGGAGCAGAGAGACGGTGACGTCATCAAGGGTTCTTACTCCGTGGTCGACAGCGACGGCTTCGTCAGAACTGTTACTTACACTGCTGACCCTAAGGAAGGATTTAAGGCTGAGGTATGAATAACTGTTCTTCATAATATAGCAAGATAAAGGGAATTATAGTTCGTTCCTTTCGGCTATACAAGATTCTGGACAAGGGCCTCCCCCAAGGAACGCCACCAATCCGCTCAACAACAGTTGTTGATGTTGAAGGATTGAGAAAGATTTGATAGCCAGTAGCTTTACCATTTAATTTTCCTACAGATTTTGTCGCACACTGATCGCTTTTATTTAATTTCTGTCTTCACATCATTGGTGTATTTGAAGGAACTTGGATGGGGAATAGATAAAGGCCAGTAAATGGTGGTAAATTAAAGTGATGATGATGATGATGATCATCATAGAAGTAGACGAGTACGAGTCATGGTCTTATTTATACCTAAAATAAAACTAATTTTCAATAGCATAGCAGTAATTTTGAAAGATTGAAATCTAGAACCAAACCAAAGATGATTAATCTCATGTTCAATTTTGCAATTCATTGAAGACTTGTAACAATCTAACAATACAATAAGTACGTTCTTGATTCGCAATAAGTAGAACCTGATCTTTAATGCGATTAAATAATGCTAAGTCAGTGTGCCCCTGGCCTAGTTTAAATGGATTTATATCGGAATATGGGTTATATGCTTGTTAGGCATCAAGAAAATAATGCAACATTTTTTTCAATATCAAAGATCGGATATACACTATTTGAGACGACGGTTTTACCGAAGGTAGATATAGATAGGTACATGTACTTCGATGGGGTGGTACAAGTGTGGTGCTCTAGACATAGGAAACGGTCCCCTTAATATGGATCGAGTTCAATAAAAGGTGTAATAACTATCGAAAAGTAAAACTTCCTCGAAATCTGTGAAAACTTCTCGAATGACAGAATTCCCTCAATACTATTGATGTAAAGAGATTGATTTAGATGTAATTACATAATTATATTATTTATCGATTATCAACCAATAATATAAAACATATGTTTTTCATTTTCGGAATGGTACAGAAATTAACAACAAAATTCCTCCCCCAGGTATCAAGACAGCCCACAGACATCGTAGTAAAGATCCCCACTCCCAAACCCCAACTCCTGCAGCCTCAGGTACAGCACGCGGCGCACGCGCAGCCGCGGCCACAGCAGCCTCAGCACGCCGCCCCCCAACAGTACTACCGTTATGAACAATAAGATGTATGTAGTGTAGTCTGTCTGTGTTGGTTATTGCGGATAGGGGAATTAGAATAGATGAATATAAAATTAATAATGATAAATAAATGATTATAAAAAAGGAGAAAAACCATGTGGTACCGTCCCAAATAAAATTGGAGTAAAAGCAGGAGGAGGATGATGATGGAATTATTACAAAAAAAAAAGGATTCGGAGGTTAAAGATATAGGTACTCCTGTACTCGACCTGTCTCCTCTGATATTGAGAATTATGAATAGAGGGTCATGAATAGAGGTGACTATAAAAACGTGTCTGTTTTGACACGTTTCACAACAGCGTTCAAAATATATGTGACAAATTCGTCCCATGTTAGTAAAGATTCCTCAAGAAATTTGGGCACGGTAGTGTGTACAGCCAAGTTCATAATTTCCCAATTGGTTTGTAATTATCAAGTCATAATTATTTAATAATACAAACCAATACCGCAATACCAGCGTAGACATTTTATTTTTTAGTGTAAAATAGTTGTTTATAGTACTCTGTGCCTCGTAAATTAAGCTATGGAAGTTTATGAATATGGGTTATGTCTTTATTTGCAAAAATGTAGACATAGCTGAAACAAGGTTATGATGTGAAGATATTAGTAAATATTATTCTTATTTATATTCTCACAGCCTATATTTAATTTAAGGATTGATTGTAGGATGAGATTACAAAGATTTTAATACTTATCTTCTTTTTTATTCTTTACTTTCCTCTGATGGAATTGCTCGTAGATTTTATTTTATTTCTGTTACTACATTTTAAATTATAACTTCTTACAACTATGTTTGTGATTGTGTAAAGTATGCCAGAATATGTAGCTTATTCGATGTTAATAAAGTTACTATGATTTTTTAAAATACCAAATACTGTTTCATTGAATGTGCAACGCTTTCATTTTACCCTTGGTCGAAAACAAGACTTTTTGTATCGAAACTGCGTTATTTTAATTCTAAATAATAAAACAAAATAAACTTATTTCCATTAAAATTTATTAAATCTTTGATACATTCGTTGTTCGTAACTTAACGTAACATGAGCGATTCGTATAAGTCATATTGTTGTAAAATAAAATTATATATTCACAATAATCATAAGTTCTCTCATAAAACCTATTCGTTATTTTATTCAATAAATATTTTGAACCGTCACACGACGGCACATAGAATAAATATAAATATCTATAATAAATTAACAAAAATATAAAATTAATATTCAGTCTGTTTAATAAGTTAACTTTTAATGAAAAATGGCCGACAAATTACTTGTTTGATAATTTTTCGGCGATTTTACAGTTAATAAATGCACCCTTTAATACCAATAGTAAAGTCTTCCTTTTAAAGAAAATACTCCTCTTTATACCCAATTCTAAAATAATAGAAAAAATACATAATTTGAAACAGTCTACAGTTTCCGCGTTCAATTAAATAGTGCTAACAGTGCTCAATGCAACCACATTCACAAATCCCAAAGCATTGAGAAGTGGCTACTAGAAACTACGCTCTTTGTATGAAAACTATTTCGTTCATCGATTGCCTGGCAGCAACTACAATAACAAGAAAACTTTTAAACAAAATAAATAATTTCTCCCCAAAATGGCGGAAAGACGCCATTACAAATTCTCTAACTGGACGGATTTGAATTCTCCTACAATTATTTTGATAGCAAATGGTCTAGAATGTCTATGGCGGGTCTATGGCGCCGGGTCTGGCCTGCAGACACAACCAGACTCTACGAGCACGTAGTCTTGGCCTGTTAGGGTGACAGGACCTAGTGGGAGCACCAAGAATAGGTATGGCACGTACGTCTGTGAACACGTGCCTCGTACCAATGAGCATTCGCTGGATCTGAAAGAAAAGAAGTGTTTCATTAGCCATACAAGCTGTACTAATAAGGTTGACCCGTATAAATTAATCTTAGGTCTGTGAGAACATAAAACTAAGTGTAAACTAGCGTATTTTCTGTTTGTTAGTAGCACCACAAAGTCTCCAAAAGTATAAAACCTATTGCACTGGGAGTCGGCATTAAGACCACGTCCCTTAAGTCGGGATTAAGACGACCCACTGACCCTAATATCACAACTAGCTCCCTACAGTTTATTCAGAAGTAAAAATTAAAACAATTGCAACGAGTCATGAACCCATTTTAATTTTTAAGACCGTTATATACAGCCGGACAAAGCCATAATCGGTCACCAACTTCAAAAATTTGTAAACCACAAATTCAGTATTTTTATCTTTAACTGTTTTAGAACTTGGCTCTAATTTTTGCAAAACGTTTTTCCTTTATGGCAAAAATAAATATTCCAATACTCACTCGCAAACCTCAAAGACGACTTGCTGCAGTAAATCAGGGAATTTCTGCACGATGGTGACTGGCTGTCCCGAGGTCAAAGAGACGCCATACATAGGTGCTGTAGTGTTGTACCTCGTTCTGCACAGTCGGCCACCCCCACAGGAGTTCGTGGGCGCCGAAGATAGGCTGGGCATGTTTAAGGCGCGACCTAGAAAAAGAAACTGGTTTTAGAGACTACAGCACTAATATTTAAGGAAAATAAGAACATTCTGTTTTTCAGTTTCATAAACAATTGTTTATTACTAAATAGTTACTGCCCACAATTAGGTAGGTACAATCACGAACTATCGAACCACCCCTTTAGAACGTTCGGAAATACTTACCCATTTCAATAAGCATTTACTACATCATACCTGATTCCATTCCTAAACTTTTTAAAATAACTGTCACAAGTTTCATGGCAGTCTCCTATTACTTCTAAACCAGTAGTTTAATTTCTTGCCACATAATCTCGAGGTAAACAATAGCATTACAAATAGCTAATACAAGCGACAACCTCATATTTCTTTAACGACATTATTAACACGAACAAAACGTGTTCCCATCAATACTATTGACAATAACACTTTCGCGCCCTCCATCCGCATAGACAACGACCTCTATCGATCAACCTCGTTTTGAAAACGCTCTTAAAAATAATGTTAATACAATAAATAACAATTACTGAATCAATTGAATCATTATTTTCAGCAGTGCTTTATTTGTTTAATGTGTATTTGTGAAAAAAGGCCTACAAAGATATTTTAACATGGTTGGTTTTAGTGAATTAAAGTCTGACACACCTTCACGCTGCACTCACAGCGGCATTTGCCGATTTCCCAACGAAAAAAAGTGCAGAACACTTTTTTTTTTTTAGAAAAAGATATGAATGACAGCAGACAGTTTCTCACCAGTTCTATTGCTGCCGTGGCCAAAAGAGCCTTCTGAATAACCAGCGTGTGCGTCTAATAACGCTCTTCTCATGACTGCTGGGTCCACCGTCCGAACTCCACGACCCTGCCGCGATGACTGCCATGGCCCTGACTTAAGAGCTCTGTTTACTAAATGCCTGGAAAGAAAAGACAAGATAGGTTGAGTTTATTTGGTTTTATGCATATTTGCTGTTGGTCCTAATAAAATAATCTTTTGCACCTATTAGAAGACCCAGGTGGCAAAATAAATAATCCCAAACTGACTGCTGATTTTTTTAAAGCAAAGAGGTCTTGTCTCAAAATTATTATTACGGTTTTTATGTGTTAAGTAGTCGGTTTTTTGGTGATTTTGTTTAGTAATTTGAACCTACCCATCCATACCAATAATACATCAGCGACATCTATGAAAACTACATGAAACTTTTAAACCAACAACTTTACTAAGCTTGCCACTAGATGTCGCAAAATTAAATAATGAATCCTTCACGTTCCGTTTCGCTCTGTAATCAGCAGATGTAATAATCATCATTTTGCAATTACTGTAAGTGCGGTAAATATTAAGTACGATGCATTAAGGTAGAAAAAGAACAAAGATGGGGCTTAGTGAGAAAGTTCCCACGAGTGGAGAATGAACGTAGGAACTTACATTTGAATTAACGGAACCATCGCCTACTTCATACCTACTTGCTTCATCTAAAATTGGTTAGCACGTTTTGCACAACATAGGTATTCTATTCATAACGCATGTTTGTTACAAAAAATATGTTTTGGTTTACCTAATAATTGAGTTAGAATATTTTATCATCCATTACTTTTGGGCTGAAGTTAAACATAGGAGCAATAATATCTTGTAAAAACAGATTTTATTAAAATCTAGCTTCTGCCAGCGGTTTCACCCGCATCCCGTGGGAACTACTTCCCGTACCGGGATAAAAAGTAGCCTATAGCCTTTCTCGATAAATGGGCTATCTAACACTGAAAGAAATTTTCAAATCGGACCAGTAGTTCCTGAGATTAGCGCGTTCAAACAAACAAACAAACTCTTCAGCTTTATAATATTAGTAGGTATAGATGTCCGAAGTTTAAATATAAATAATAAATAAGTAGTTTCTATAAGGAGGGGAAATTAGTAGGTACACTAGTGGCCAGTCGTAGAATTTTATTACCTACGACTCTTTTCCAGCACACGGCTAATTACTTCCGTTTTATGGAATTGACCACTTAGATAAGCTGAGAAAAGCAAAACCCGTTATGAATGCAATTGTGTTAGTAACGAAGCAGGTTTCTTGGTTGAATAACATTTTATATTTCCCATCATTACAAAAAGGTTACAAAAAAAAGTTTAACTGAAAATATTTTTATTGTTCCACGTCATAATCAAGAAAACAAAGATTTCTTAGCATTTTAAATGTAGGTAGGTTAGTCATATTATAATCATTAAGAGTTATTTAGTACCTAAGTACACAAAGTACGAAATTAAAACATTCTAAATGTTTGTTTCATCATTCTCCATTCCATTTTCATCCTCCATCTCAGCCTCTAACTTAATAAAATTGCTGGGCAACATAAGTGACTCTTCCAAGTTCAGCTGTTTTGGGCCAATGGGATCCTTATTATCCAAAACTGTCATCAAATCTTCTTCCGTTACCAAATCCTCATACACATTCTTTGCCATAAAGTTAACAAGACCCCCTTTTGGATTTTCACCAAACACCATTTCACTGGGCGTTCTACACAATACCTCATGAAATGTAGTGTTTAACTCGTATTGTACGAATTTAACGCCTTCTTGCCACTTTGTATTCTGTGACTTGCACAACCAATCATTTAACTTTTTAAGTATATCCTCATTCGATTTCCCAAAAAAATCCGTCTTGCTAAAAATTGATCCTGATGCAACGATCTTAATCTGAGGGCATAAGTTCGAAATTCGTCTGCATATAGGCTTTGCTAGAGTCAGTCCGTTTTTGGATTGCAAAATATTTGGAGCTCCAAACACCAAAAATATTCCTAATAACTCTTCAATGGCTTCTTCCATACTCAAAGTTTTCATGGGCTTCAAATGGATATATTTGGAAATAAAATTTCTATACACCATCAGATATTTATATTCCTCTGTAGGTTCGTTAGCGACGCCTAATATGTCAACTTGGCCTCGTGAATAAAGTTCTGGGCTTCTAAATGTTGTTCTCCTTAAATCTCGTATTAAATCCTCAGCTTCTAATTCAAGTTTAGATGTCGAGCACTCAGCAATTGGGTCGGTAGAATTGTCATCAGTTGTATCCATAGGTTCACAATTTTTACTCGCATTCGGGCTTTGCTTTGACCTTTTTTTGATCAATTTATTTTTACACGACATACACATTGATAAATAAACCAACACACTCTCCGTAGTAATATTTCTGTATTTTCTTTTTATTTCAATCATCATGCGACTTCGTCCACCGTGGTTCAACTTAACGTGGTATTGAGATATAATGTCATACATCTCATCCATAGTCACATACATTTGCTTTCTGTTATCTCCGCGATCTTTAGCGTACAATTTTTCCCCGTCAGGCGTTTCAATAATTTCAAACTTTTTCAAACGACGATAATCCGCCGGAGTTTTCTTCGGAGTGGTTTTTGCATGCTTTATCCTTTCGATGAGCCAATTATATTTGTCACGTGATAACAACACTGAATTTTGCGCCTTCTTATTATTAAAAACATCGTACAATCGCTGGTAAAACTCTTCTCTATCGACATCATTATTGCTTTCCACATTTTTTGTTGGTCCAGTATCACTATCAACCATTTTGTACGTATACTGTCCGGGTATTTTGAGAAAAAACTCGGTACAACGCAACAATAACACGCCTCGGCTGTGTAGAATTATTGTACACTGACTGGGGAGGGCACGAAATGGCAAGATGGCGCGCGTCAATGCCCGAAGTTGCCCGAGCGGGCGGACCGGACAGAGCCGAACACTGACGTCTTTCTCTAGCGTACACTGGCGCCTGGAGGAAACGCGTATTGCCCAAACCCAATTAATTTAACCGGTTGCTAAGCTAGCTTAATTATAATAGCTGTAGTTTTATCGTAGGTATTTCACTATATCGATATTTTACTCGTTAGCTTGTAGATATTATTAGGCGATAAATGGCCTACAAAATTCGAAGCCATAAAGAAATGAATAATTCTTATCTGGTGTTCCGCGTAAGTTGTGTTTGTGTTTTTTTATATTTTAATTTAGTCCCTGATGTTAAGTTAGGCAGGTATCTCTAGGTATCCAGTAGGTAAGTAAAGTTGCCTACGGTGACACAAAGCATGGTGCCCCTTAGCTTTGTGGATTCGGACAAGCACCCTTCGTTCTTTTGAAAGGACTGTTTATGCTGGTAACAATGGTAACCATTTAGGTACTTAGGTACCATGAAAATGAGCTTCGGATAAAGCATGAGTGTACATCACACCTACATCTGAAAGAACTCACTTTTACCACCTATGTGCTTTGCGGTAGATACAAGCCATAGTTTGATTTTGTTATTTATGAGGATAAATAAATCAAAGTATTGATACAGTTATTGGCACGGATATTGAGCCCTGACCTTCACCTGCGCAGAAGCGATTTACTGTCTTATTGCCTTATGCGTACGGGTGCGCAAAGCGATTCCCACTCTTCCGCCGAGAGCTCAATATCCGTGCCGGTAACTATACCTACATTTGCTCGAAGATTAAAAACTTAAAAAACCGTAATTTAAAAACCGATAAAACATAAAATTACCTAGGGTAGGGTGTTCCATCAGGGCCTGCACAATCTGTTCCTTGTAATGCATCGCCCCACGTGTATTTCAATCTTGGACCGCAATCAGCAACCACGCAGCCAGCTACGAGCGCCTGGAATGTACGTGAAAAGAAAAGTTAATAAATATTCCGAGAATGGATTCAACTCACGCACGCTAAATGGCCTAATTTGGAAGAAATCACTTTAAATTGCTAACTTGAAATTTGTTTTCATTTACATTACCTACGTAAATCATTATGTCTTATTTGCATTATTTTCAGTTCAGTCAGTACAATCAGTCTTTTTTTGTAATAAATCATTGCAGTAATTAAAAGTAGTTATGATCGCCAATATAGGTAGTATGAAATAAAAAGTCACTACCTATATAAATAAAATATGATTGGTCGCACGAATTCATCGCCGGCGCGTGAGTCGCCGTCAGGACGGTATGTGTGTCGTGGCCGAATGACACAGATCCCCTGCCACGGACCATCTTCGACAAACAAAACCAGTCCTTTTTCTTGTCTAATTCTATTGGATAGCTATCACAGGAACTGCACTTCGCAAGCTTATCGTGAGTAAAAAACGAAAACGCCCGCAAGCCAAACCCAAAACGTGACTAAGCAAGTTAAAAAAAACTTGTTTGGTGAAATAATGACACGAACTTAACCGTGGACTTAACATACTGACTCAGTTATTTTCTGTTTGCTTGAAACACTTCTTGCTTACAGGTTAAGAGGATTGTAGGTACCCGGTTCAAAAGTTTATGGGAACTGCATTTCGTAGTTGCGTGTAATTACAAAAATATATCTTTCATGCCTATTTTAAAATATGATAAGATATTTCATAGTACCTATGCTTATAACGTATTTAAAGTCCAGGGCATATCTGCGAACTAGAACACCCCTAATTAATAAAGCGAAAATAAAACTAATAATATCGGAAATAGAGTGAATGTTTTATCAAATATTTTTTACACCATGCTGTAAAACACAGCAAAATTGCATTCGCAACTTAAATTCCAAAACCAATACTCATATCCGCACTTAATTTCATTTCACTGGAAACGAAAGGGTATCGTAGTGATGTGCGGTGAATCGAAAAGACCCTCAAGAAGAAAGTGTCAGTGTCAGATTTCTAGGTCATGTGTGAATAACATGTCATTGAACTCACTTCGTATAGCAGGCTAGAGTCAGGTGTAGGTACATGTATTGTCTCAATGTTTTTTGATTCTTATTAGCAATTTTGGTATTTAAGGGGATGGTATAAGACCTTATCAAATATCCCTGTAAAAGTTAACTACCCTTGAATCAAATCGGCAATAAATGTTATAGTCTCGGGATAAATCTAGAGAAAAATCCTATAGGTATTGAAGTGACCAACTGCTATGGAAGATGAAGGTAGGCTATGAAAGCAAGATCCTATCCTAACTTTAAGTTCTCAGTCCTAACTTTTTCAGGGAAGGTCAGCTTCAAAAGTTCTCATTTGCTCGTATCATTTCAAGTATGTACCTTCTTGATCTATTAATAATCATTAATCAGAACAAGTAAACCTAGGTTCTATTAGTATAACAGGCAACTTTTTGTGTCATCATAATCAATGTTTCCCCATATTTATTATTCCAATCACGGTATTTCCTTTGACGCAACATTTGGTCTCCTGGGATCGATTACTTTATCATTATGTGTCCACAGAAAGTCTCAGTGGACTAGGAATTGATCAAAAGTGAAATTTGAATAAAGAAAAAGCAGCGAAAGTGTTCATCGGTCTCTGGAGTCCATTGTCATGGACAACACGTTCTTGAACGACATTTTGAAGCTCGATTTCCGAGTAGTAACGATCATGGTCATAGTATTATAGTACAACCAAAGAAGTATAAGAGAGATCTCGAAAGCTTGGAATACTTAGCGTAAATGCTTTCAATAGTTTCGCTGTTTATTTTGGCACGTTATCAAAATGTTAGTCATGCGTTTTAATATTTACTAGACACACAACTTTCTACACTACAATGTCTAATGAGCATTTGCATTATGGATTTACGTGCAAAGAAAAGCTCAGAGACTATAATTGCAACTTTTACCATACACAGTGAGGTTGCGTTGCGACACCATAGATTTTTTTTGCCAGGAGAGTATAATAAAGATGAGCATAACGATATTGCATGAAAATCGTTATTTATATAAAGGATAAATAAATATAGCTTCTATAATCCGATCTACAAACAGCTCGGTAATCTAGTTAGTTGTTAAAGTTATGCTCATGATTAACTGGGGACATAAACATAAGAATCTTTGCACCAGGCCTATGATTAAGTCGTTAACATAAGGAGAAACTGTAAATTAAGTAGTGGAAAGAGGTTTGCGGTTTATGATATAGGTTCAACATAAAGGTCTTGCGACTTCCTTATGCGGATAGTGACCATGTCGTCAAGATATAGAACATGATGTCGGTCAGCAACCTTCAACTAATGATACGTTAATGCGCCTAGACGGAGAATGGGTGCCGTGGGTAACAGTAAAAGAAAGATAAACTTCACCCACTGTTTTATGCTTTTTTTGCCTATCTCCTGAGCGCTTGTTCGCTCCAAATGCATAGGCAATGAGTCAGTCAACCATGCAGTGTATGACTTAAGACATCTTTATTACTTGGTTGCGAGTAACATGTCTTGTCATATTCACACGGAAAATAATTCTACCACTACGATGTGGAGTAGATAAATAAATTAAAAAATTGGCTAGTTACCTATATTCTAGGAAAAAGTTTGCATGATTTTCGAAAGCATGAGTGTTTGCTGACTAGCATTCATGTGTATTTTCAAATTTTCCTTATCTCGGTAAAAAATGAGGGCGCAAAACGAAGCAGCGTTTACCATGAGTGAGCGGTAAAATTTGATAAGGAGTAGGTGATCGATAGTATTGAAAACTTTTCAAACAATTATTTTAAACAATTTTCGTTCGTCCCTACTACATAAAGAGTTACGTAAAATATTTATTAATATTTTTCAAATTTAATAAAAAGTTGAAATTAACAAAAAAAAAAAGTATTTTTTATTTACTTACCAAATGAAGATAGATGTATAAACTTTTTGAACACATTTTATGAATAAAACTCAGATTAAAATCAATAAATAATAATTACAAAATTGTGCGGCACACTTTTATACGCGAATTATTGTCCGAATGTGAAGATGATACATTCGCGTGAATAGAAGGGCGTGCGGTCGACGCACTGCCCGCGCAGACAACAAGTGGTGTTCATTATAACGGGAGTTACGCCGGGAGTCCTCAGAGCGGGTACAGGCGCCTACTTTACCTTCCATAGCGGTAGCTCTCTCTACGTACAAGTATTTGAAATTACCGCCATCTATGAGACGTAGACTGACATTATTTGCCGATTCATGTTTTGCCGGTTTTTGTCTGTATGACAGTTCGTCTTGTGATACGGAACAACACTAATCTAAAACATGGACGCACGCATGGCTCGGTGACAGCGGCCGCTTCGATATCTCACAAAACACTTTCAGGCCTTTTACAATTGAACAATTTTCAAACAACACAGACTCAGATTTAAAATATTTAGATTTAGACAAAAGATTTAATGTTTACCAAGTGCGTAATGACGAAGAAAAAGCTCCCGAAAGCAGTGTGACGTCGAAAAGCGAATTAATTTCCAAGGACGGCAGTATAGAAAATCTTGTTGGATTTTCATCGTAAGTTAAATATACGCTTTTATTTATTTTGTAAAAAAAATATACATTATTGTAGTTTTCGGCGCTATTAGCTACTTGCATCCAATCAGCTGTTTGTCAATATTGTGCTGTCCCTGTCGCACTTATGGAGTTGTATATAAAGTGGTCTTTTAGCTGATGTAGATTTCGTTTTTGGGCATTCTATTTTGGTACATTACCATCACGATGTGATGTGAATATCCTAATTTTGTGTTCTCCAATGAGTACACTATTGAAAGGCGAGTAAGAGGTATGTTAATCACCGTTAATTTCCCATGTCAGACTTTATGAGTCCTATTTATTTATAGTAACTTGAGATTATTCACTAACCTATGTGGTTCCAGGACTATTTTCGTTCATAAGTATTTTGCTTCATCCACATTTTAATGTCATTGTGTAGTAGCCAGTTGGTAGTGCTTTTGTTGTTGTTAAACTTGATGTTTACTTTTGTCATTGATACTGAAGTGATATAGAGTTATCTATAGGTACTTATAAGAAAGATTAGCTGGTTAACATTCTCAGGGTTGAAACTGAAGTATTTCTTTCTTTTCAGTCATGATGACACGGTGTTGGATATGCAAAACTCGAGTGACATCTCATCAACCATGGATAAGAGCAAACGGAAGCCGGAGGACTGCAGCGCGAGGTACAAATGTGAATATGAGGGTTGTGAACGCACATACAGCACTGTTGGAAACCTGCGCACACACATGAAAACACACAAGGGTGAGATTATTGTCACACACATAGAAAAAACACTAAACTTCTCATTAGCCGCTGTACTGTAACACAAGCTTTATGGAAAAAACACATGACTAATAACTGCTTATTAGTTTTTGCATACCTAATATAGGTAAAAACAGTCTTCATATACCAACACTCATACTTAGTAGTAGCTTCTCAATAACTACACATAAAAATGATAGAACACACAAACTGCTTTATAAACATTAGAAAATTGAGACAGAGTTGCTTCTGTTTATTTTTATAATAAAAATGCTAAAAAACTTGTTACAACTTGTATAATCGTATTCATGAATTTACATTTCAAGCCTAACTCATTTACAAGTTTGCATACATTTGAATGCAAATTTTTGCATCAGTCATACATATGGAAGTAGCTCATGAGATTAATCAGCTTTATTAGTAGCATTTTATATTTAAATTGTATTAGATTTCCATATTTTTTATTTAAACAATCTTGTATGATCTATCACAAATGCATTCAAATCAATAGGTTTTAAGTCATAAAAAGCATCAATTTGTACAAAGTATTATCATTTTCTTTACACTAAAACAATCATTTAAATTGAGATTAATATTTGCAATAGATATATGGATAATTAACATAGTATTTGATAATTCCTATCTGATCAGATTCACATCATAATATTTCCCGATTGTGCTCCTTATTTGTCCTTTTTAGGGTTCCGTAGCCAAAATGGCAAAAACGGAACCCTTATAGTTTCGTCATGTCCGTCTGTCCGTCTGTCACAGCCGATTTACTCGGAAACTATAAGTACTACAGTGATGAAATTTGATGGGAATATGTGTTGTATGAACCGCTACAAAAATATGACACTAAATAGTAAAAAAAAGAATTGGGGGTGGGGCCCCCATACATGTAACTGAGGGATGAAATTTTTTTTTTCGATGTACATACCCGTGTGGGGTATCAATGGAAAGGTCTTTTAAAATGATATAAAGTTTTCTAAAAAACATTTTTCTTAAAGTGAACGGTTTTTGAGATATCAGCTCTCAAAGTCGTAAAAAGTATGTCCCCCCCCCTCTATTTTTATAACTACGGGGTATAAAATTCTAAAAAAAATAGAGGTGATGCATGCTAATTAACTCTTTCAACGATTTTTGGTTTGATCAAAGTATCTCTTATAGTTTTTGAGATAGGTTGATTTAACTGTAATTTACGGAACCCTTCGTGCACGAGTCCGACTCGCACTTGGCCGGTTTTTTTAAATTTTAGCCACACTCAAAAGTATAAAATGTTACAACATTGTATTTATACACAAAATTTTAGTATCCTTACTCACTCTCTAGGAATTTGTTTACAATATTTGATTTTGCACTTTCAACAGGAAAACTTTTCTTCAAAACATATAGCTCCTACTATTAGTATTAAAGTATATGGTTGTAATTAGTACTAGCTGTCACATATTTACTAACTAAAGCATCTGTAATACTTACTATTATCTTATTGATAAATCATTAACTTTGTCTTGTAGAAAAAAAAGTTTCATAACTATATCATCTACATATATTAAGACAAAGATTGGAAAATCAAAAAAATATAGGTACTGATAAATGGACATGCATGTGTTATATCTCCTATCATTATTTTTATGAACAGACTAGATTATGAAAAATCAAAGTCATGCTAAGACCTTATAATGTAGAGACAATACAAATATTTTGAAGTAAGAAATCTGTTGCAATACTGCCAAATTCTGGTTTTATATGATAATTCCGATAACCTGGGGGTCTTGGAACCGGTGGAAACCAGTTCAGTTCTTTGGTAGATAATGGTTGCCATCAAATTGTGGGTTTGCGATTACATCTGTCCCTAGCCTACAGCGAGCGTCGTCTTGTCCGTTCCTCTGCTCTCGCGAATTTATTGTACTTCGATTCGATCTCTTTACAATTTCTATCTATTAGGTGTTAATATATGGGCTGACTGGCCAATTTTCCTTAGAAAATTAACATCTAATACAATAAATAAATATTAGTTGTAAAGTTCAATAACCTTGAACGAATATGGCGAGCTTTTGTGAGGCGGTTTTTGTTCGGTTTATAAACTTCGCAGATAGTTAAGAGCACAGCAAAAACTCTTTTGAAATATGATGGTCATCGTTTTTAGTTCGGTTCTTCTATTTTAAGATATTACATAGTATATGTGGCTTGTCGGGCGCATCGGACTATAGTATAATATGTATTGCATGCAAGCATGGTTTAAGGAAGTTTCCATTTAAAATCTTAGTCTAATCTATTAGACGACTCGTTCTGATCCCATTCTATAGGCTATGGATCCTGCAAACCACAAAGAAGAAGGATTTCAAAGGCTCTTCTTACACTTCGCAGAGAACTTCTTATTTACATGTTACCTAACCTGATCGCCAAAATTATGTCACAAAGCACTGGTCCTTTCTCACTCAAACAAGTACCAAAACAACTGCTCAGTTAGTAAGTGGGAGGGTGATGTCATATTGTCAAAGTCAACATTTTTTTGTTTTGTATAGCCTCTCTCAGGATCTTATAAAGACAAGTATACAGTTTGAAGAATTTGGTCCTATTTAGAAGACACGAAAATTCGCAGAATTTTGTCGAAATTAAAAGTCGTTTTTAAATGTTATCTTAATGATTGATTATTCTTTTGCGATTTTATCTGATCCGTCTGATCCGGTTTTGAAGAAATTTTGGACGAAGGAAAACTTTATGAAGGACAAAGGATAGTTCTTATTCGGTGGTCCGGAGAAGATCCCTCAGAAGTCTCGACAATGCTTTCTCAGGAAACAGCTGCTTCGATATCACATAATTTTAATATTATGGAAAAGCCCACTTTCTCGCACTTTAACGCTGAAACAATTTCTCTACGTTCGCAACATGTGGTACTAAACTGATTTGGCGATAACTTCTAAATAAATCATGTAGCAGTAGGTTCTTAGAAGTCACCCACGCTTGTTACACTTTCCAAGTCTGTTGTTCTAGTTGTTTCGATGGTCAGTTTTTTTTGTAATCTTTTAATATTGGAGTAGCTAGTTTAAATTGTCTTTATTAGTATTTAGTGGTATCTACTGGTTATTTTATGATAATATCGTATTTGTATTGCTGTACTTGAGTGACTGCCTCCTTGGTCTAGTGGTCGCAAGCGCGACTGCTGTGCTAGACGTCTCGGGTTGGCCCGAAATCGCTTTGTGAAGGAATAGTGAGTGCACTTGTATCTGCGCAAATGCTCGTGCACTATAATATGTCCTGCGCAGCTGGTTTAACTCCTTGTGAGAGCAGCCGCCGAGGTGGAAATCGCCCTTGGACGCCATTATTACTGTAAACTGTAAATATTCTGTTAAAACATAACCGTTCTTGACAGTCCCTCGTAATATCAGGAATAAATCCCCAAAGACACACAATGCGCAAAGTTTCGATAGTAAGCAGCAGATCTTTAGTCAAACCAAGATTGGTAATCAAATGCTCTCAAGGTACACAATGAAAGAAAAATCTCAATAAACCATATTGATGTTGAAATACGATCCTAGGAAGGAGTTCCACATAGTAACTCGATTCTTGTACATAGAAAGTTGACAACTTACACTTTCTTTGGCGTTGATCTACAATACGTGGCGTTATATAATATGCAATATTATATTACGTCGATGACTCTTTGAACTCTGCTTATCTACCACAGAGATATTGACTGAACATACCTACTAAAAATCAAATTGATCCTACACTTAGTTTCAAAACTAAACTTGTACACCATCCATTAAACCTAATCTTGGACCTATAATCTTGGACTTTCACACATAACTACTGCCTTATTTAACAGGCCAGATGACAGTAAAAACAAAATTTTGACCTTCAAATATGTTTTAATACCAATCACATAATGATTTCGGGTGTTTATCTCTCCTTATACAAACCATATAATTCTTCTACAGCCTTCTACGGCTTCTACCATTGTGATGACCAGGAAATCGGCTTGTAGGACTGGCTTGAAACTTTCTACTCCTACCTTTGCCCCCAAAAATGATCAGGATTAGCCGCTAGTTATTAGGAATAGTCGGCAAGTTCGACATCATCAAAATATAGCTCAGATGCGTTCGAAAATAATTGTTGAAATAATTTTCCTGTTACATGGATTCTCAATGTATTTCTGGTCCATAAATATGTCCACATCTGTTCCTATTCTCCATAAACACTGCATTACATTGCAAGATATCAAAGGCCACATTTCTAGGATAGTTTCAATTTTCAAATAGTATAATAATGTTAAAATTTTCCTTTTCCAGGTGAATACAGGTTCAAATGTACGATGCAATCATGTGAGAAGGCATTCCTAACGTCATATAGTCTGAAGATTCACATTCGCGCCCACACTAAGGCGAAGCCCTTTGCTTGCACTATCGGCGGGTGCAGGAAAGCTTTCAATACTTTATACAGGTAAGTAGTATTTAAGTTGCAAGTTTAGTGATATGAAAGCCAGTATCCTTTTTTTTGGTACTTAAATCGAAAATGTTAAAATGACCCCTCTCATTGTGGGTGCAACGGGAAGGAGTGTCAGGCTACTACTGATTAGAACCCACCCATGTCACCTTTGTGTGCGAAAGGAGTAAGTAAGAATAGTTTGTGGTCGTGTATTGTAAATTTCCCCCACAGAGATTCTGCTATAGTTATCGGCACGGATATTGAGCTCTCGGCGGAAGAGTGGGGATCGCTTTGCGCACTGTACACATAAGGCAATAAACCAATAAATCGCTTCTGCGCAGATGAAGGTCAGCTCAAAAGCCCTGCCGATGATTATACACAATTCGATCAATCAGATTCACAGAGAGCATAAACTTCTTTTCATCCCCCCAACGTCGAAAGCACGGATCTCAAAAACCTCTAGTCACTATTACTTAATTTTCATTCATATCAGATTAGCTCGCACATCACGTGATCATACGTACAACAAGTGAAAATTGACAGTCATCATTTATTTTTCCAATCGACACCTTTATCTTGACCGATAAAATCTATAAGCCATAAATAGTCTTTCGACTGTCGATAAGAGTCTTAACAGAGGAAAATATATTTTTCGCGTATCATTGTAGATTTTCCTACCGTCTGGCACGAGATAAGTCCAATCAATGTTCACTGCACGGCAGTGACTGCATTACTGACACTGAACGTTCATAGACTGCTAATGATCTCAGACTACGTCATACTCTCTGATAAACAGACATGATAGAGTAACTTTCCCAAGGATATATCTATATAGCGACCGAGCTAGCTGTGTTTGGTCAACAAAGGTACTAAAGTTTGACAGCCATTTAGAAATTTAAATCACCCATAATTTAAACGGAGGATTTTGTTTATAAATTTAAAATGATTCTTTATTCAAGACTAATATTGTTGCCATTTAATCTGATGCCACAATAAAATGCATCTGTGGATGCATTTCATAATTTGAGGAGCGTTAAAGACTTATGTGAAACGAAGTCTTTGGAATTTTAACTACCGTTTTTCCTTGGCCAATCACTTAAAAGGAAACAAAGTTTGCAGTGCTGTCGTGTAAATCCCTCTGTGGGTCTATGTTATGTGCTTTTCCTATAGACCTCAATTTGTATATCAGAAGGAGATCACGATGTATAAGAGTCCTCTAAATAAAACAATAATACCATCTGTAATATAGAATCAATTCAGTAGTTTCAGCGATAACACTTAACATACAAACAATAATCTTTTCATAATATTACCGCACATCAGACGTTTGAGCGCAAAAACTTTGCCTGTCTGGTACGTATCAGAGAGAATAAATAACAATTGATAAAAAAATCTACAATTTATCTATTTGCTCGAGATCGCCTCGTTAAACGTTCGTTCAGATTCATTCTTTATTAAACACATATATTGTTATGATTGTTTGTGTTCGTGATTTTGTGCGTATGTGTGTGTATGCTTGAGTCTATCTGTCGGGTTTAAGAAGACGAAATGCATATGTCTTTGCATGATGAGCGATCGGTTAATTATGATTACATTATAACGACTACCATCTTTTGAAATCAAATAATCAACGTTATCTTTAGAACATTGACGGACCAGTCGTTTATAGACTTCGCCAGTAAATGCTCTGGCAAAACCCAAAAAAAAAATCTTCAGAAAATGCATGAGAGCTTTTACAGGCGACCTCTAAATTCCCACACCACTGCAAACAAAATGGCGGTGCATGGAAACAAAGAGAAATGTTTACGAAGAAAAATAATAACCGCCGCATAACAAGCACTCGATCAATTTTTTTGATTTCCACTGTCGTAAATAATGGAAATTTCAAACAGAACACCATGAGTCAGAAAGTGTTAGTAATTTATGTATTTGGAGTACTGCCAATTGATTGAACAAAATAGCAACAACAGTTCTCATGTGTTGTGTTAATAAAGATGTGTTTAAGCATAAAATGTTATTTGAGAATTTTGCGGAATGAGTAAATCGAGCCGAGCAAAGTTTTATAGGCTGCAAAAGATATTAAAATAACAATCGGGACCCTCCAATTTGCTGTATCTTCCGAAACACGCAGGAACTCCTCACGACCAGATGGTCATCCATCCAGAGACCGGCCGCATCAAGTGTCGATGCCTTATGATCCATGAACCCACGTGGCTGTTACTTAGCCATGAGGTTCTCCTAATTATCGGGCCCTAGTCACATCATCCTCCGAGCCTTTTTCCCAATCATGTTGGGGTCGGCTTCCAGTCTAACCGGATTCAGCTGAGTACCAGTGCTTTACAAGAAGCGACTGCCTATCTGACCTCCTCAACCTAGTTACCCGGGCAACCCGATACCCCTTGGTTTAGACTGGTGTCAGACTTACTGGCTTCTGTGTCATCTAAAACCAGAGCTGGACAATTACCGTACCTATCTCAATGTAGGTGTGTAGCCAAGCCTATTTTTCTACATTGACACTATCTCGCAATCTTATCATCTTCCTATGTCAACTAATCTTATTTCATAACCGCTAAAATTACAATATTGATAAGAATGAAGTAACATACATAACACATTAGATATTTTTATGGAAACATTAGTTACTTAGTAACAAAAGAAAAATGCCAAATAGTATCCCGTACAGTTGTTTTAATGGACTTTACGTGTCGCCTGTTTTCTCCGAAGATTGCATATTTTGTAAAAGTAGATTGAATGATTGTGATCACTCAACCGGGTACAAATTCAAACACCAAGAATATTTTTTTTATTCTCAAAAACTTAAAAACACTAGATTTTGAAATAGGACACGCCTACCATCCAGTAAACCTCGCTACACCAAAGACACACACATTCAAACATTTTTACCCAAGTAAGGAATGTATAAATTAAACTTTATAAGTAGAATGTTGTTCTAAACATTTATAAAGCAAGTGTTAATTCTTCATGTGATGGAAGGGAAGAGTTTTACAGTCATTTAGCACTTAATTAGCGTCTTATGTCGTTCACGGCACATTGAGGACGGGTAAAGAAACTTGGCTAGGTTACTATCTTGTCTCATTATAGGTACTAAAAATGGCACATACCCATGTGCCATTTTTTTTTGAGACAGTTAGGAAATTAATCTAAATAGACCAATGAGGATATAAAGATATACATAAAATAGTTTAATAATTTACTATTTTTATGCGACAGAAAACCGACACAGAGAAAATGTTCAGTGTTTACCTTTTTTCTATTATTGAAAAAAATAGAAGCTGCTTTTTCATTTAGCCTAACAAAACGGCCCAAAGCCAAGCCGAATTTCCGCGCAGTAACAGACACCATAAAAATTGTTATCGTCGTATCGTTTTATAAGTATTTTGTTATTTAGACTTGTCTGTAGTAGATTACAATATATTTTTTTCTAATTCGATAAGCGATATTTTAATCATCATTCTAAAAAAAAGCAGTTGTCCATAAGACTTTAATGATCTCGTGGGCACAAACCCTGGGTCGATTCCTGGTCTTGGTCACACACCAAGTGTCTGGGTGTTATACAATATGTAGGTATCTATGTATTTATAAATATATCGTAATGCTTATCAGTTGTATTAGCACCCATAAGAACACCTTACCGACCGTATGTTAAAGCAGGTGATATTTAAGAATTAATTTATACTTTATAGCATCTAAAGAAATTAATTTCACTCTCAAAATCCTGTACTATCCATAGAAAAATCCCATACTTACATATTGATAGTATTCTGAGTTAGGCCCCCAATAAACTGCGTTTAACGCCCGCCAGCTCGTCACCTTAACCTTGAAGGCGCGAATATTGTTTACATACTCATATTTTTTCCTACTAGATAACAAATATGGCTCAATGTTTACGTCCCGTTTTGATAAAAAACAACCGATCTTGGCTTCTAATTAATTTTCGTCGCGTATTCATTTGATGAGTGCAAAAAAGACTTCTTGATTGAGTGCAAAAACTGACCCTAAGCTGACCTCTAAGCTCTTGGTAAAGATTGGATGAAAACTGTTTTTGAAAAGTAAATCCTACCTATATCTAAAAAGATCTAAAATGTAGTAGGTATTTCAATTGAACTATTAGTAATATGCATTAGAAATTCTCCCTTAAACTATTCTCTGAATATAATAATGAACCTCATTTATTACCCTTAATTGATGTACAAAGAGATCACTGATCCTTAGTACTTCTTTCTTCTCTTTAACCTTTTTCTGAGAGCAAGGGTACTCTATAAACGTGTCCAGTTCAGCACTCCTTCAATAGATATTGTCAGTTTCTTCTTTTGCCCGTTTCCCTACTAATGTATGATAACCACTGTTTCAGGTTAAGAGCACACCAAAGGCTGCATAGCGGCGACACATTCAATTGCAACGCCGATGGATGCACGAAGTTCTTCACTACACTCAGCGATCTAAAGAAACATATACGAACACATACACAGGAGAGGCCTTATAAGTAAGTATTAGAGAGTAAGGGAAACTCTAAAAAGAGAGAAATGCTAATGCCAAACTCATCATCCTTCTGCTCTTATCCCATTTTTTTTTGTGGTCGGCGCAGCAAGTTTTCTCCTTCCATACTCTTCTACCTGCCGTCATTTCACGAGTTTCTAGCCATATCGACTGATCGGTCTCGTCCACGTTGCAAAAAGTTCACTGCTAGACCAAGGCCCAGCAGATTTGCTATGATCTCAGGGATAGGCCACCGCGCTCGGCGTGCGTTTTTTTTGCTTTGGAAATGCTGCTCCCGTCTCCGAGCCTTTTGATGGATCTAATGTTAAGTAGTATGAATAAGAGAATTTTGAGAAGTTCTGTCTCAAAAGGCTTCGAAGCTAGTGAGCTTTGCTTATGAATTGGTGGCACATGTAGATAATCTTTAAAAGAAAAACGAACTAATAGCACCTAATCTTAAATACCTTCAAGACAAGCTTCTGAATTGATAAACCGCTAAAAGACTCCTTAAAGCATTTTACGGAATCATGTCTTGCAATCAGTCTATAAACGATCTAAAACTAGCGGTTTTAATACCGGTATTTAAACGATATTTATCGTCTGCACAACTAGATACTAATTACTTCATGTAACGAGCCTCGTGTCACCGGATGCTGTCTCGACGGGAGATTAGATTGATACCCCGCAGAGCCTGATTTACATCCCTATATGTAACTAGAGATATGTGTTCGAACCAAATGTAGTAAAAGGAAAACGCGTGTAAATTAATATCTTATCTATCTATCAGAAGCTGTTTTTGCAATGAACCGTAAATTGATTAAGAGATTTAGTGACGTTGTGACAATACTTAGATGATTATCGTAATTAATTGATTTTAGTTGAAAAACGAATCCGGCATAATGATTAATCGAAGTTGAAAAATGTTGGTTGAGATTATCGGTTATTATAGAAATGTAGAGATAGCATCTTCTCAAACAGAGGAGGAATTAGAGAATTAGGAGGAATTATCAAAACTGTAATACAATTAAAGTCAACCATATACCTACTGAAGTGGGCGGGGCTTAACGATCTGTCACACAGACTTACAAACGTTTAGACCTGACGCAATCATTGAACTGTATCATACACTATAATTAAACAGTACATTGTACAAGTGTCAACCATCTGTAATGACGTTACTCTGATCATCAGTCAACGCCGCCCTAACTGCTATTGTCGCTTCATAATTTCAGCAACGACTGACAAGACAAATGGTCAATGTTATAAGTTTCGTGTTACTCTTACAGTTGTATTGCCAAATATACTGGGGATACTGTATCCTGGCAGGCTTCCAGGACATTTCTATATCGTAAATTTAGTAAACATGTTTTTCTTGATGTTATCGTGAGTGAGGTAACACTGATAAATAGGTCGGTATGATTTGTGGGTGGACTAATGAACTGACGGGATAATTATTTATTGTGGCTCTATAAATAAGTTTACAGTGCAAACAATATAGAACAATATATTCTGACTTTCATAAATAGGGATGTTTTATGTCCTATAGTTCCCTACATATGGATGTTTGCTATCCATGAAATTGTGACTACAATGTGAATCATATAGTTATGCATTGTACGTAATCAAGTTACATACATGTAGATAAAATAATGTATAATGCCATGTCATTCAATATTATGACACGAAACATTATCGTATCATAACAACCTATCGGTTACCTATATCGCTACTTTCCTATCGCGTGACTTTTAAATATAAATATACTTATGTAGGTATAGTTCCGGCACCTTGCATTCTTACGCTCAAAAAAATATTTTAAAAATCTTCCTTTACTACCACCACAACCACACCTACATATATATGTACTGCATTTACCTATAACGATAACCAAATTATAACCAGTCATCAAGTCTCCAATTTGACCAATGGGCGGCAATTTCACGGCTCGGTTATCGTTATAGTTACATGGTGCAACACACCATAAGCGTGAAGAGATAATGTATCTCGTTTCTACAGAATATAACGTCATAATAAACCGACTTCCCAAAACACTAAAAAGCAAAAAAAAAAAAACTATTTTTAGGTGCATCGGCCTAGAATTCGGTGTCTAATGGATGTTACTAAGTTAATTTTGCCACCGACTTCTAGGCCGATGCACCTAAAAATAGTTTTTTTTTTTGCTTTTTAGTGTTTTGGGAAGTCGGTTTAATTTTTTTGTAAAAAAGTTTTTTATTTAAAGCTTTTCAGTGATACGTATAGTTGTCACTATCCATACAAGTGGGAAGTTCTCATCAATCCAAAGAATATAAGTCCAAATACGAGGTATTTTACATATTCAGTTGTCGAGTTCCCTCGACTTTCTCTGGTCTCCATCATCAGGTCAGCTTCAAACCTTCACTGTTGCAAAGGTCTTGTCAATACAAATAATTAAACCCAAACACGAGGTAGTTTACATATTCAGTTGTCGAGTTCCCTCGACCCTCTCTGGTTTCCATCATCAGATCAGCTCCAAATCTTCACTGTTGAATAGTGCTTTTAGGCGTACACCTGAGTATCAAGTTTTTACCCTATGTATGCCTACAACTTTCGAAGGTTGCCCTCGATTTCTCAGGGTTTCCATCATCAGATCCTGACCTGATGACTATGGGACCAACTGGCAACTATTCCGAGTCGAACAAAAAAAGAATCACGTAAATCGGTCCATAAACCTCGGAGTAATCGATGTACATACATAGAAAAAAAAAAAAAAAACATACCGGCCGAATTGATAACCTCCTCCTTTTTGGGAAGTCGGTTAAAAATTATCATAATCATCTTCATGCACTTATCACAATTTTATTTGGCAAGTTTTCTCCTTCCTCGACTATCTGCCGTCATCTCACAAGAAGCATTCTTTCTAACCATATCGCCATTCACACAATCTCTCAAACATAGGGTTGGATTTCCAACAGCCAGTCCGCCATTTTGAAAAATTCAAAATTTCATTCTAATAGAAGACCGGGAAGTGGTTCAAATTAATATATCAAGATTTTCTTTCATACATAGTTTACAACTTGTAAACGCTTATATTTAGCTTGCGTGTAAATAAAAAGAGGCTATACAAATAATTCCCTAAATGTATATCCCCCAGATGTCGAACAGAAGGCTGCGGCAAGTCGTTCACGGCGTCGCATCACCTGAAGGCGCACGGCCGCACACACTCGGGCGCCAGACCTCACGCGTGCACGGAGCCCGGCTGCGGAAGACTGTTCTCCACCGCCACCAGTCTTAAGGCGCATGCTATGAAACATCAGGTAACATTGGAATTAAGGTTTTTAGGGTTCCGTACCCAAAGGGTAAAACGGGACACTATTGTTTTCGCTCCTCTGTCGATCCGTCCGTCCGTCTGTCACCAGGCTGTATCTCATGAACCGTTATAGTTAGAGAGCTGAAATTTTCACAGATGATGTATTTTTGTTGCTGACAAATACTGAAAACTAGAATTAAATAAATATTTTGCGGGGCTCCCACACAACAAACGTGATTTTTTTGTCCGTGTTATAAATAATGGTACGAAACCCTTCGTACGCGAATCCGACTCGCACTTGGCCGGTTTTGGTTTCATTATCAGCGCTTAACTCCATTGCTCATGGGGCATTGTTAATCGACTTTCAGAGACTTTGCGCTGTTTCTCATGACTATTTCAAACACCAAATCTGACTTCCTCATTGCGTCGCAATTACCAATCGGTCTTATCCTATGACCAAAGCACTGGCAGATTTGAGACTAAAGCTCTAGAGAAAAAATAGAGAGAACGATTTTTCTTCATTTTTCCATATTTTCTTCAAACATTTTGAATAGTTGATTTATGTACAGCCGGTGCAATTACATTGAATGTAATAAATAGCTTTGAGTTTTTTAAAATCCTTTAAAGGCCCAACGTTTTTGTATATAATACCGTAATTTCTCGAAGTAGAAAAGTCTTGCTCACTTGAGAGTAAACATTTAATATTCAAACTCGAGTTGTTGATATTTTCCATCAGCAAGCGGAAAACTGGCGTGCATCCAACGTAATTTTTATTTCATCGAACAAATGTTTTGATGGAAAGATTAACGTTCAACCATTCAACATGTAGACAAAGAATTTTGGAAAACAACGAAAAAATAATTCACGAACTTAACATTATTTTGTTTGGGGACATCTGCATTCATCTTGCTTAAGCTTAAAATTAATCCTGTTGAGTTTTTAATTTATGAATATAATTTTATTTTTGTACCTAACATTCGTAAAAGTATGAAAAACATTGTGAGTCAGCATCCAAACACAAACTGAAGTATTAGTCATCGTTGAGAAGAAATGCGTTATTTGTAATCGTCTGAATTCCCGATGTCAGTATTAGAAACTAGAATATTCTAGATTTGCTATTACATATATAGAAAATAATTTTATATATTTTCTTCCACAGATTAAAGCTGAACCAATACTTAAAAAAGATGTCATTGAACCTGTTCAAAGCCAAACGCAAGCGACCAAAACAACTGAAGATCTTATGAACTGGGACAGCCTTCTCGAATCATTCGGGAGAATCACTACGGAGTCAAATTCAACCGATGGCAGTTTAGAGGACATCACTAAAGTAGACACCGTCGATATAACCGAACTACTCTTCCCAGATAACAATCAAACCAAAAATATCCAAACTGATGATCTAGCCGTCGACTATGATTTAGCCAGCCTGTCGCTTTCACCATTTGCAGTTGACAAGACAGACAAAGAAAAACCTCTCGATGACCATTGGGTTGACGTCAACGATCTACAACCAACTGTGCCTTTAGCACCACCAATGATAGTCTTAGAACCTCCTAAGTTTGAGGTAAAGTCTAAAGCGATGCAATTGGCACTAGCTAATGAAATCGAAGACCAGGCTCCATGGGTAGATGTCAGCGCTTTAGCAGCTTCGATATCAGAAACTCCAGTGTGCATCAAAGAAAAAACACCTGAAAGCATTTTCACTCTAGCGACGTTCGTCCCCACTCACATGCAGAGTTACATTGACTTGAGTACAGAAGTTGCACCAACTGCCAATATTATCACACACGACTCGTTCAATTTAGATACCCCAAGCGTTCTAGATGTAGGCGACAAAGTGTTTAACGATAGTGAAATAGTCACAAATCTTGAAACTAATAAAATTGAAAACGATATCGACTTATTTTTGGGGTCTGATGAAGATAGGTCACTAAATACGCCGCCACCTTCTAAAGTACAACAAAACATTGAAATAAACCCAGCTAACTCAGTTCTATTCAACACAGATTTAGATTTGGAAGATACATTATTATTTGATAATGAACCTCCCTCTGATATGTATGTTGTTAGGACTGAGAATATATTTGGTAAAGTTGCTAAAAGGAATACTCTGGAACAATTGGCGGCTGACGCTGGCATTTGTTCTTGTACAGAATGTAAATGTGACCCCGGGCTTGGTGAGTGCAGAAACTGTGCTCATGAAGAGCCCGTTAAAGAAGGTTGCAATGAAGATACATGTTCTTGTATCGATTGCAAATGCGATCATGCAGCAATGAAGTGTATGGTAGGGTGCGGACAAGCCACAGACACAAATCACAACACGTTTTTGCATTATCACAGACGGCACAAGAACTCTAATTTGGAAGATTTAGGAATTTTCACTGTCCACGAAAGCGATGACACATCAGCTGTGGTGGAAAGTTTGTCTTGTTCATGTAATTTCAATTGCGATTCTAGTGGTAAATGCGGCCAACAAAAATCGGAAAAGAAATCGTGTTGTAGTGGCAATAAGTCGTCTTCTGAAGGTAAAAACTCGTGCAGCTCCTCAAAAATGACCAGCTCGGAGAAATTGCCTGGTTGTGAGAAAAACGCCGGCGATAAGGATCCCTGTTGTAGTGGAGAAAAAGCGTGTTGTGTTACGATCTGTTTCAAAAAACTCGACGCTTTCAAACAATTTCTGTCTGACAACGACCTCATCCACGCGTTGAAATTGCATAACGTTAACCTAACATCAAGTTAATATTTGTAGCTTTTATAAACCATTGCATTTAACTTCGTACAAAAGCATTGAGTTTCTTGCATTGCCATCCTTACAATGTTAGTCTGCCCTAAGTGATATTTTGTCCAATATTAAGCATAATTTTAGATAAATTGTGTTTTGTTGTTTTATATTGAATATACAATTTTATGTATTGTATTTTGCTGTAGCAATTTTATGCAAGTATATAATGAATAGAAAGATCAATATTTACAATGAATTGATGCATCTTGTTGTTTTTCAAGAGATTTTTATTGTTGTTTTGAATATACAATACAATTTTAGATTTTCTTCTACTATTGTTGCTCTCTGTCCGAATATATTTATCAAATGTTGATACTTATGTTACCGAAATTTCTAAATACGTAAACATTACAACGAAGTTGTACACTGAGATTTTATATTGTTACATGCAAGAATTATTTAACTGTTAATAGGTATGCATCTTCAATATGAAACAGAGTGTCAATCAAGTGCCATAGATGGAAGTATATGCAATGAATATTTTATATGAATTTCTGATGTAAGAAACATAATGTTTGGTGCTATATATTTAGTTTTAAGTCATCCAGTGCCTTAACCTTTTCACCGCCACGCCATATCGGTATTCCCTTGCCCTGTACGCCAAGCCCGAAAATCTTAATTTTAAATATCTACTAAAAAATACATAAAAGTAATGATTTAATAGGTTTATTTTGTATTTTTCTGCGACCTGTTTTTTGTCGAGTATAGCCGTCGTTGGCGCACAGGGCACGCTTGCTCATGTCGGCTATAGCCGACATTGGCGTTCAAAAGGTTAAATGTTGTTGTACTTACAATGTGTTTTAACTGTACAAATGTTGAATAATTTTATATGAGATTTTTATTCATTAGTTTTTAATATAGATGCAATAATATTAATGCTGTAAGGTTTCTAGTCCACTTAACAAATAAAATGCTTTATATTACGTAGATGGTTTTATTGAATGAAAGTGAGATCAATACAATGGTTGTTCCTACAGGGTTTGAGTACATTTATTATCAGCTGTCTAAAACAGTTGTTGGGAGACTATTGGGGACTCTTATTAAGTTAATGATTGATTAAAAGTTACAACTTAACATACTATAGTAAACTTGAAACTCATTGATCGATATATAAATTCCCAAAACAGTAAATACCTAAAAATAGTTAATATAAAAAGTGCATTGCATGCAATTTTGACAGTCTGCAATTTTTCACTTAATTTACGAATCATAACTTAATCTAAAAAGTAGGTATAAAATTACATACTATCAAATAAATGCATCATTTCAAAAGATATATTAATTGAGTATTTCAAAAGGAATGTTTTTATTTAACCAAAAAAAAACTAACTTAAAAACTAAATCATGCAATAAGAGGACGAATTGGAATTTTTGGCGCCAAGGATGTCAATTTTTCTCAGTAAATACAAAACGGATCAAAATACAACTTGGTTACCTGAAAGTTCATGATATAAGCCTTATTTTGTTAGTTGTAGAAACATGATTAGGTAACTTTTATAACAGAGAAAAATATATCAAACATACCTCTTTTTAAAAAGAGATTCACATATTATGGGCAAACGGGACCGATTTAAGCCTCTTAACTTTTTTAGTAGTTGAGTATATACATACTCTTTAAAATGGTAGTAGGAATTTTTATTAAATTATCATTTCTAAATATTAAAATTACAAAACCATTTTGTCGCTTACGACTTTTAGTTATAAGCTAGCGCGCGTATTGTTATCCTCGCCCCGCTCAGACGCTCCGACCCCTTTTGGCGCCTTAGATGTTATGGAATTATTGTTGACCACTTCCTCGCCATAATACTAGAGAGAAAACATAGGGCACCACTTGAAATGTTGACAAGAGTTATCAGCCAGAAACAAATGGGTGTTGTAAAAATGGTGCCTTACACTGTCAAGAGAAAGATAAAACACATTGATCCATAAAGATGTTACCTATTAAAGCCCCATGTTCATGGTAAACTCAAAATCAAACTCAAAATATTTATTTGCATGTTAAGATTGTACAGTTCTTAGAAACAGGTTTAGGTTCAGCTTAACTGCCCTTTGCAGCCATTGCAAAATGTGTTAACTTTTATTTATAGGCAAGGTTGCATCAACAACGTTGATCAACAGTTGCTATACAAATGTTTACCATGACTATGAGGCTTAAAAGACGCTATCAAAAGATTACAAGATCCTTTGAGCTTTAGACAATTATTTAGCGCCTCTTCTTCTTGTCATGCCGCCGTGCTCGGGACATGGCGGCACGATGCCCAGGTGAAGACTGCTCAGAGCTGCACTCGTCACTGTCTGTGTAGGCCTGCAGAGACAAAACAAAGCATTGTCAAACTCCTTTCATTGCTCTTCTTATTAGGAACTCTATGGTGTAACTCTTTCCTCTATGGTGTAGGGAGTTTCTGCAAGTTTCCATAGAACAGCTGGGATGATTGAAAACCTTTGCAGTAGGATAATATTCAGCAGTTTACAGTAATAGTATAGCCTACTATCAAAAAGTACCAATGTTGATTGGTAATATGTTATTTATTAATCTACATACATTTAGCATTACAGGTTACCCCAATCCGATAAAGGCGCCTTAATTACCCATAAATTATTTATACTTTAAACTAATGACTATACCTACTGTCTGTAACTAATAATATACAAACCTACATCAGTTACAAATAAATATCAGCTGCTACATTATAGGCAAAAGTTGCTGTTGTTGTTTACCAGGGCTGTTGCTGTTGTTTACTTGTTGCAGTAACTACATCAACACGTAAAAAATGCTCACAGCAAACATTCCCATCCATACTAAAACGAGAAATCAATAAATCAGTCTGCCCTTTATCATTGGAGGTCAGGTCATTTGCTCCACCATACGCAAACTGCATTTGCGCAGATCGATACTGAATGCCCTAATTAGGTCGTACCTATGTTATTATAAAGGTATGTATTATAAACTCAAATACTGAGTTAAAAAGGTTTGATGTCACAAGAAATTCAATGGGACAGTGACTTACCTTTTCATAAGGATGGGGCTCGCTTTGTTCGTCAGTCAAAGTCACACACGCCATAAGACAAACGAGTTGGAATGCCGCACCGATATACAATCCATATCTAATCACAGTACTCATCAAATCTTCGGCAAAAATCTCACTAGGAATCATTTTGCGGCGATTAACTCAATAAATGGATGCGGAAAGAACGGCGACGCGAGATCTAGTCGTCCGCGTCGTCGCACGCAATGGCCGTGCGCCGGGATGTAAATATCGGAATACTGGTGGAGCAAAGCTAGCATGCGATACATATAGAGATTGTATCGAACATTCTCTGGTATAGAAGCCTCGATAATACTCGTCAATGGTGGCTGAGTCAAACGATTACAGTCGTAGCCGGTTCCTTGAGCCATTTCGATGATTTTTTTAACCACGATTTTAAATTAATATGAAACCAGCAAACTCAAACCTCGCGCACGGTACGGTACGGAACTGTCAGTCAACTGTCAACTGAAAATCAATAATATTGCACCAAAGTTGCCATAGCGCAAAAAGTTCCAGTATCGTCTAGAAACGAATAGGTATTCAATACATTTTGCTTCGTAAAAAAAAATATCGAGAGAGACGAGACAATACTAATGGGCATTTGATTCTCTGATGATTTACTCGAGTATTTGGACACGTCGTGGATTAATAGTAAGGAGCCATGACGACTTCTTCGACGGTGCAGATTCCCAGTGGACAACTTGCCATGTTATGTTGGTTTTTGTGGTGTTTGACTGCTTGTATCGAGCTTGTGGTGAAGGGGGGCTGTCTTTTGTTTTTGACTTTCTTAAAGTGCTGATTTATCAGCATAATTTGAATAAGTTTGAGTTTATAGAATTCGGGAGGTAAATGAACTTGGCACCGGCACCACTGACGGATCTAGGTTCCGTAGTGGTGCAAAGCATTGTGGGATATTGTTGTCATGCCCACAGACCTAATTTACATGTGACGTCACACTTATTTCTTCTTTTATATATGTAATACATACTTCCCTATGTATTTCCTTATTTATTCTCGCTGTAAACTTCCTTATGTAAGTACTACTCTCTAATCTCAGACAGCGAATTTGTGACACTCGCCCGTACAGAAAAGTTGGTAAGGAGAAGTAGTTACCTACGTACTGGTATGTTAATTCTGAAAAGTACCTGCTATATCTAGTAAAACAATCACTATGATTAGTCCCGGTGGTTCTTGAATCAGTATGAAACGAATCTCTTAATTGAAATAACGAAACGATGTGCCCTTATCAGTTAACGTATTTCTTTTGGTGAGGAGTTTTTATATCTGATGGAGTGATGATTTAATTTTATTATAATGAGATTGGCCTTAATTTGTAAGTAATTATTTATTATGACTTAATCATAAATCTTAACTAGATACATCCTTTAATTTGCCAGTTAAAAAATATCTTTGATGGATATGTTTCGTTTTTTTTTTATTTTCGTTTGTAATTATTTTTTTACAGTCGTTTACATAAGCTTTTTAGTGTCAGCAAAGAAACATAAACAGAGGGGATCTATAGGAAGTTCTGAGTATAGGGAGTATGATGAAGCGAAGAAACATCTATCAACTAGTGAAGAAGAACCGCCGCCGCCGTTAGGGCATGATTCCTTCTTCGAAATGAGAGGGAGTTTGAGGAGGGAGTTTGCTCTGGTATGACTTCGGTAGATTTCTAATTCATAAGGGTATTATGTAATAAAATTTGCAGGGATGGTTGTTATTCTTGCAAGAATACTGGATGGGTACTGTGTACAGAGTACCACACCACTACCAGTAGTAGAAGCAAAGTTATTTAGCATATACATCGGGCTAGGAGTCGGGGTCTAGTAGATGATGTGTGTGATGTGTTTATTTCGCCACCTAAGAATAGTTATTTTTAATAGCAGCCCCGGCAGCCCTTGACCCTGGTGGGCCCCGCTGGGATTGCTGACATCTCTTTGAGGAGCGCATGGAACAACGCGCTCCACCGACACGGGTCTGTTGTCTATCTAGATATGAGCGATGAGCCACCCGAACTCACCATCCACGGACCCACACCTACCTGGTCCAGCGCTGCAGCCGAGATGAGAGGTGTGAACTCTCTGTCGTTTCGCTGCCTCCTTCACGAGCATGACTGCTTCGCAGAAGGTGGACCGCCCCGGACCATGGCCTGAACCAGGCCCAATTTTGTATAATAAAATTTTGTTAAAATTAAATTGAACTATTGGTTTCAATTTCTAGCAAGCAGCGTTGGATAACCACGGGAGGAATATGATATGTTCTCCAATATCTGCGATGATGCCTCTCGGCAAATTAGTATTAGGAGCGAAGAAGACAACAGAAAAAGAACTATTGTCGGCTTTGGGTCTTACTGAACGTAAGCAGGTGATTATCCTCATTCTTACACATACTAAAACTACGTTTTCTCTGGAGAAAATTGGGATTTTTAATGCTATTCATATTCATATATGTAGAGGAGTGATTCAAGAGAAGTTTAGACAAATGGATGAATTCGGATCGGTTCCTTTTAATAAGAAGTATGGAACTTCTTGGTATTAATAGTCTGTTCGCAATAGCTAACGAGACAGCGGTTTCGTTTTAGATAAGATCCCTTTCAATTTGTGGTTCTTTATCAAGGTTGAACAGCTGTCTCAGGGCAGTTGAGCGGTTCTGCCACGAACCACGAACCACACGTAGCATACCTATTCCATAGCAACAAAGTCACACATTTCTTCATTATAACGTTCTTTCGAACAGATATCAACAGCATTCCGTCTTCTAATAACCAACATGGAGTATCTGCCAGGAGTGACGCTAGACGTAGCGAGCAGAATATACGTTTCATCAAAAGCCGACATCAATAAGAAATTCATGAAAAGAACGAAGAAGATCTTCAAGTCTTCTTGCAGAAAGATAGATCGATCAAATCCGTCGCGTACTGCGAGAGATATAAACAAGTGGGTAAGGATTAAAGAAAATTAGCGTTTCGTTGGTTGATGATTTCAGATAGAGAGCATTTTTTTCGCTCTTGGAGTAGCTCAATCTTTATTATTCGGCAATGAATTAACTGACTCAACCCCAAGTGCATTGACAACAAGAACATCAGATTTTTCTTTTATAAATAAAAACGACGGTTTAAAAGAACAATTGTTTACTATGTCAATTCACTTTTAAAGTAAATAGTTTATTTCAGTAGATTCCATTACCCTAACCACCCCTGTTTTCTTCATTCTCTGTATTGTTGAAAAAAGTATTCATTAAGTAGTTGATCACGATGTTTTTAAATCAGGTGGCCGAAAAGACTAAAAATAAAATAACGGAACTGCTCAGTGATAATGATATAACAGAAGACACATCAATGGTTTTGGTCAACGCTGTTTATTTTGCAGTAAGTATCTACCTATGTATATTATTCTTGGAATTCGTATGTTAAGGATCTACATTGACATTTTCTTTTGATAAAGAAAGGAGTTACAAAAGAATAAAAAACTGAAAATCATTTATTGGAACTCGCCTACAAAACAGCACTTTTTGAACGTCAGGGTGTACAAAAGTCCAGCGGGGCCCAGTAGGGCCAAGGCCTGCCGGGGCTGCGGGTTGTTCGAAAGAGTTACCGCGGCCCTGGTACATAAAAGGCTTACGACGGAACACGACGGTTTTTGGTCAGTAAGAGTCTGACAATCCCTCACCACTGCTAACCCACAGCAGGAGGGCTCATTTGATGATTTTTGACGTCGTTAAAAAAAAAAGGGTGTACAAAAGTCAGCTCCCAAAACGCCCACTCTTCACCACTTCCTATGCGTTTTTGCTGAGAACAAGAAGTGCTGCAATAAACTTAACAACAATACATAGGTATGTCTTCTGTTTGTCCGTTAAGGTTTTACTAAAGTATAATGTTTTAGGGTGCTTGGAGTAATCCATTTGATAACACTTTTACGGGCGATTTCCATACTCCCACTGGGGTGCGTCGAATGCCAAAGATGTCGCGTGAAGGATCGTACAACTATTATAAATCTGACACTTTGAATGCCCAGGTAATATTGTTAAAATACTAATTTTATATCTAAAAGTACTCTGTACTAATATTTAGAGGACACAATTTTTTGTTTGTTTGTTTGTACTCTAAAGGATCCGAATCCACAGAACCGATTTAAACATTCTTTCACTGTTAGAAGAGCTACTCTATTCTCGAGTAATGTTTTATCCGGGCGGGTACGGTCAGCAAAACGGCTAGTATTTTTTAAATAAGTACATGATGAGTAAGTAAATAAGTTTCCCACCTTCAGTATCTTTATAACATATTTTTCTTTTTGTGACCTCTAATTGGCCCCATAAGACGACATGCAAAACTGCTTTTCTATTTTGTCTTATTTTTCAGGTCATAGAAATTCCTTATAAAGGCGATTATTGCTCCATGGTCATAGTTCTTCCGTACAGCAACGATGGTCTGCCAGTACTCTTACGAGCCTTGAAACTGGCTCCTGAGCTACTGAACGAGGCATTGGATCGAATGAAATCAACTGAAGTGTTGCTAACGATGCCAAAATTCAAAATAGAGTCTGAATTCGATTTACGTGACTTATACAGAAAGGTAAGCCAGATAAGAATTATCAAGAAAATAAATATTTTACCTAAAACCCTGGTGGTAATACCCATTTTCACAACGACTCTGTTTTTCGAGAGGAAGGGCAGTACTAAGTACATGCTAATTACGCAATGCTAACACTTTCTCGAGGCACATAAAATCAATTTATTAATATCTTTTCATCCTTAAAGTAGATCACAATGAATTACTTGAAGGTAGCATGCTTTTCTTCACACTGGATTAAACAAAAGATTTTCAAAACACGAGGTTAGCAATTGGTAGCAACTAAAGGCAACCGGTAGCAAATTTCTAGATATGTATCATGTATTTCGGAGGATAAGGGGGGTGGCAAGCATTCTGATGCTTATTTAACTTCCACCGCTATTTGTGTTCTCCATTCTGCGTATCTTTCTGTGGCACACAGCACTTAAACGTAAGAATCATATTCGATGTGGTTTTTATCTAACTTTCAGATTGGTCTGCGATCTATGACCGATAGAAGTAAATCCGATTTGACTGGCATTGTTGATGATGAAACAATCTATGTGTCTAAAGCAATACATAAAGCTGTGATTGAAGTTAATGAGAGAGGAACAGAAGCCGCTGCGGCCACTGGTAAGTCAGGCTTTCTATTTAAGTATCAGTCTCGACACTGCTTCAGACTTTGAATCGGCCGATAGCTTGTTCTGGCTCTTAAATTAGTTTGGAGTCAATCGTAGTTTGCACAGAAATCCGTCCAGTGTTTAACCGACTAAAAAGTTTAATTAGATACACCATTACCGTCGACAGTTTAGTCTGTAGTGTGCGGATTAAAGCTGGTAAGTACCTAAATGATTTATGAAGTATGGTGATATCATATGAAATGTGGACACAAAATCAGAAGATAAAGTAGGGTATTCGAAGCAAGTAAGCTGACGTCAAAATATGGATAGGATAAAATTGTTTGACGATTTAGTAACCATCATTATTGATATTACAGTACGCAATAGATACAGTCGAAATAACAGATAAATAGCTGATGTTTGTTAAGAAATTAGTTATGCAAATCACTTATAAGTTAAAAAAAATTTTAACTTTTCAATCATGATTTGCATAAGGCTCTCTGTTCATTGAATATTCTTACCTAAGGTTGTGGCTTTGTTTGAAACGTAATCTTTTGTACCGGTGGGTTGTTTGTCCTTGCAGAAGTAGAAGTAGTGTTTACGAGTGCTATTCTGAACCTGCCTATATTCGATGCTAATCGACCGTTCTTGTTCTACATAACCTTCGTACAAGAGCAATTGTTTGCTGGCGTCTTTTCGGGATAGTAAGTGAAAGAAACGATACCTATACCTACTTATTTTTGATACTTTATTGATACTTTACCCCCACTCACGCTTTATTATGAGGAAGAAAATTATAGGTAGTCACAATTTTCTTATTACGGAAGAAAACGTTTTCTTCCCTGTTCTCCTTGTTTCTTGTCACGCCGAAACAGCTGAACAGATTTTGATGAAACTGCAATAATAGGTATATTTATACTCATGCTTGTTTTTATCGGGTGCGAGAAGTAGTTCCTTCAGGAAGGGGTTTCAGCCGTCGGAATCCAGTAACAATATATGCAAAATGATGAAATTAATAAAGTCAGGAATGATAGTAACTTGATCAAAAGAAAAAAGATCAAAAGATCAAATTCCGCTCCGAAAAACCGCCAGTGTGAAAACGCTGTAAACCATTGAAACAAAACTCGATTTAAATTATTTCAGGAATAAGATATTGTCAGTAAAAAGGTTAGGTTTTTTGATTCCAGTAGGTATCCAAAACTCGATATCAAGTAATTGGAGTGCATACATTTAGGTATGTAGGTAGGTATATAAAATATGTAAGTATTGCTGTAGCGACATCATCCTCATCCTCATCATCCTCCGAGCCTTTTCCCAATCATGTTGGGGTCGGCTTCCAGTCTAACCGGATTCAGCTGAGTACCAGTGCTTTACAAGAAGCGACATATTTATACTAAATTCGTAATGTATAAATGTAATTAAATGTTAAAATACTTATGTACATCTCTTGTATGAGTGTGTGGATTCGATTCCAAGTCAGGAAAATACCAATGCAACTTTTCTAAGTTTGTATGTAAGTACTTTCTAAGTATATCTAAGACACTATGGCTGATAAGAAGATAAAAGAAAACTGGAATACCCTATATAGTCCGAAATCACCAACCCGCATTGAGCAAGCGTGGTGATTAATGCTCAATCCTTCTCCGTATGAGAGGAGGCGTGTGCCCAGCAGTGGGACAATAAAAAGGCTGTAACTATACTATAACTATTGTCCATTTATAGAGGACAGTTTTTTATTGAGGTGCGTTAAATTGTTCCCATGGTACGCGTACGTAAATAAAATAGCTGCAAAAGTATAATAAAAGGATTTTTTTTTGTTTCTTTGTACATAAAAGGATCCGAAACTATAGAATAAATTTGAAAAAAATTCAATATGTTGTTCTGTTATGGTAAAAATTCGCGGGTGAAACCGCGAAAAAACAGCTAGTTTCTGCATATAGCGTCAGAAAATAAAATCAGTATGTACAGTAAACTGCACATAAGTGGTAACTGTCATGCACCTTAACTCAATAGTAATAAGTACGATTTTCCTATAAAACTGTTACCACTGACCTGAAGTTGACTGTACCTATTTATGTTTGCAGCAGTGCAAGTACAGAAAATGAATCTAAATATGCAGATTTTTAATGCTAATCGTCCGTTCATATTCTACATAACTATGGTGCAGGAACAGTTATTTGCCGGAGTTTTTTCGGGATAGTAAGTGCGTTTGAAATATATATAAATATACGTACAGTCAACTTCAGGTCAGTGGTAACAGTTTTATAGGAAACTCGTACTTATTACTATTGAGTTAAGGTGCATGACAGTTACCACTGATGTGCGGTCTACCGTACCTATATGAAAAAAAACTACATATTAATGGTTTCAACGGTAGATTTTTCTAAACGTGTTCGGTTATTAATTTAAAAATATATATATATATATATAATATATTTTTTTTCCTAATAGGGTGTTTTAATTTTCACCCTGATACAAAAAGCTTTTTATAATAGCTATTTAAATATATCACTACTTAAATAGTAAAATTTTAATAAATAAAAATACATGCCTGAATAGATTAATAAACAATTATAAGAAAACCACTTGTTAACCCGCGGTTTCACCCACTGAGGGAACTTCTTCCCGTACCCGGAAAAAATATGCCCTATATTGAGAAAGAGTGACATGTAGAGTGAAAGAATCTTTGAAATTGGTTCAGTAGTTTCGGAGCCTTTACAAATGAAGGAAAAAAATCCTCTTTATTATACGTGTTAGTGTAGATACATTGTTTTATGTACGTACCTAAATGACGTATCTATGCTTGCAGGGGCGGTATTGAAACCCGTTAAAGGAATATTGAATAAAGTTATTTTTGACGCTAGTCGGCCTTTTCTGTTCTACATATCATTTGTTCAAGAGCAATTATTTGCTGGAACATTTTCCGGATAGTAAGTAAATTTGAAATAAATAAACTTTAAAACTGTGTAAATACTTATTTTTAATACCTTCTGCTCCTATCGACCTTAAGTGTTATTTATAATCCCACTTTTACATAGGTATTTACTATGAGGACGAAAGTGAAAGAAACTAAAGCATAATTAATGCATTCTAATAGATACATAAAATTACAGTACCTATGAAGTAGTTACAGGATGCAGAAACTTAAATATTAAGGCTGAAGAAATCTTATTAAGCTATTTCTTGGCTCTGAAATAATTAGTTTGGTACTTGCAGGAGTACATATCATATTATGGTATTGCCACCGCAATCTACATCAAATAAATTCAATGACAATAGAGCATTTTTAGGCATCCATATTGGAGTATAAAACGAAACGCATTCTGCAATAAATTCTACTATTCTTCCAAAATTAGTTTGAGTTTAATGTACGAACCCAAGTAGAGTAGCAGTAGCTCAATCGCACCACATATTTCAAAAAAATGTCAAAAAATGTCAGAAAATCATTACGCAAATTAAAAAAAAATAGAAGTTTTACCACTAAAAACATCGTAAGTTCTATGAAAACTTTTAAAAGTTCTACACATGCGCAGTAAAATTATTAAGGGTACGAACCGTTTCCATTCAACCCCTAAATAGCAGTTGTATGCCATTTCTCGTCACGCTAACACCTACGCAAGCGTTCGGCCAAAATCGTAAACTTTTACGATTTTAATGAATCAGTTCGTTAAAAAATATTGTGAAGTGATTTATTACAAATCAAAGAAACTCCCGTGATAAACAGTGACATGGATTGTGTTTTGAAAATATTTTGAAAAAAGTGCAATATAATTATTATGTAAAACTTATAAAGCATGGAACACGATGTTCGCGATACTTCGGTTGTTTTTTTAAATAATTGGAAAGTTAATAAGTTTATAAATGGAAGTGAATTTTTGGATTTGCCTGATTATAATACAATTGCAATTGGCTTTTTATGTGGGAGGACAAAACACGGTCAAAAGTAAGTAGTATCCTAAATAATTTTGATTCTAGCTCACATTTGGATGTAATATTTGTTTTTAATTGACTTTAAGAATAAAATACCACAATAACAATAGTTTAGATTAATATTAATGTGTGTAATTCAGTGATTCAGCGATGTTGTCAATGCATAAATTCTGACTTCGTAAGAAGCTTTTATATACTTTAGCCTAATATTTTTTTGAAACAATTTTAAAGTCACTTAAAAGCGAAACAATAATACATCAACAATATTACCGCAAACTTTCCATTATAGATTCTCACCGTCGAACAGATGATATAAAAACGGAACTCAAAAACGACAAACCTCTAGACTTTTTAGTCAGCCACCAAACAAAAGACGAACGAGATTATTTTTTACCTCCCGTGTTTAACAACCACGAGGATATTGAGGAAGATGAGGAAGAGGACGAAAGTACTTATTTAGACTATGATTATGATGGTAAAGAAGCAAATTATAAAGATTCCCCAGACACAGCGACAGTGCGAAGCGATGTTCATGATGTATCTTCTGTAGATGATAAGATACCTTTGCACACAGTCAAAGACAATTTGCCAATTTTTCTTTTGGAACCTGAAAACACTTATGTTGTTAAAAATAAGCCGGCTACTCTGAAATGTCGGGCTGCTAATGCTTTAAAAGTAAGTCATCAAATTCTAGTATAGTTTTTACTATTTATAAAAGCTACTAGGTATGTAGTTCGAAGACTAACTTTCAATGTGTTAATTATGAATATTCTATTTTATGCGATAGAAAGGGTTGTGTTGTGTTTTCCAATTTGCATCTTAATAACTTTGTCATGAATTTGAACATCTGAAAATCGTTAAATTTTGACACGGTTTAAGTTCATAGTAAAATACATTTACTGCTATATTTTGACTGTTTAAAAAAAAATGAAAGTATAGCACAAGCATTCAATGAAGACAACACGTCTTATACCTATACTCCATTCAAAATAACATTAGAAATTTAAGTAAACCTTTTTTACTGTTTGTTCAACCGATTTTGACTTCTATTGCATTGGTATTATGATTAATGGCGGCTGCAATAAATACTTGGTATTGTAACCACTATTTTGCTTTCAATTCCGTTCTTTTGTCTACGGAATAGAAGTCATAATCGGTTGAACAAACAGTAAAAAAGGTGTCCTTAAATTTCTAATGTTATTTTGAATGGAGTATAGTTAAAAAAGCATGAAACCTAATCAAGGCAGTCAATCATTAATCAATTCAGAATATGAAAGTCTGAATTGACTTTCCGTTCCACGTTTAAACATCAAATTAAACTTCCCAAACAAAAATTAACACCATTTTCTCCAAAACCCAAAGGTATTTTTCAAATGTAATGGAGTACAAACGCAAGCGCTTAATTTCGAATTTGTGGACCCTCAAACTGGCGTGAGAATCATTGAGGGCGAGTGTAAAGTCACGAGGGAAAATGTCGAAGAGTACTTCGGAAGTGACAAGTACCAATGCTCATGTTTTGCTTGGACCAGCCTCGGACATATACGCAGCCAGCCTGCTACTATCGAGTTGGCTTGTAAGTTAAAAATATTTACATTTAATTGCATGAAAAGATAAATGTTAATTTTGGACATAAATATGATCTTTAAATGGTTGTGCATAAAAATGCAGTGGACGGAAAAAGTACTTGATACAAACCTATTGTCTTCAACGTCAGTCATTGACGGTACACTGTTCTAATGACCAATGATTAGTTAAAAAGATCCCATAATATGTATGACAGAATCAAGATACTTAAGGGCTTCAATATGACTTGTATATATTATATTTACCATGCATCCTCTCTTATAAATCAAAGATGCCCGAAAATCTTCATCACATTAAAATTCGTGGTTGAACACAACATGCACCATTCGGATACTAATCATCTTTAAGAGATAACAATTTAAAACATCCTTTACCATAACCTAACCAATTAAAACCTACTTCTAGACATAAAGAAACAGTTCTCCGTGGCTCCCCAATCTCAGTTAGTCAAGCAATACACATCAGTCACGTTCCGATGCGAGCCGCCCCCGGCCGCCCCTTTCGTACAAATATACTGGTTGAAGAATGGAGCTCCAATCGTCGTTGATGATAACGTACAGGTGTCTAAGGAAGGAGATCTGCTTATTAAGCAGGCTACGCTACTTGTAAGTTCGAAGACAAACATATTTTTTAAATACACTAAAAAGATTTTTCAAATATACCTATTCAAAGAAATTATTCCGGGTCAGTTCAAGATTAAAATAAGAAAAGAGTACGTTCGAAATTTTTGGCTACGTTAAAATTGTAATCATGAATAAATATCATGCAAATGTCTCGTAATAATTGCTTGAGTAATTTTGGTCCAATAACAGTTAATGAATTTAGTAAAACTAAGTTTTCACTATGATGCATGCATGTTTAACACAAAACAAGCAACTAGTTCAATTCTTTTTATTTCCTACTACGAGTAACTAAATAAAGAAACGAATTCTACGGACGCAGTCACGGACAGATTTCAATTGTGAAACAATTTTCAGGACATGGCGAACTACACATGTGTCGCTGAAAATTTAGCCGGGAAAAGGATATCCGAACCAGCCCTGCTGACAGTTTTCGGTACGTTAAAATTCCAACTCCCAGTCGCTTTTCAAATAAACTTGAAGCAATTTTGTTTTCTCGTCTCTCCCTCGTTTCTGCTGAAATTATTGTTACAAGACACCGTTTGCGTGAATGACATTTAAATTGTGAGTTTGCTTTGTGTGTGAGTGTGGTTAGCAATATACGTGTGTGTATAACAAGCAATTACCAGTCACTGGAGTAATAATATTTTTCATCCCACCATCTCGGAAAGAGTAGTTTTACCCTTTGATATCTGAGCGCAAAAGTCGTTTTTATCCTCTAGAGCGGCAAAGTGATTTGAATTTAGAACATCGTGTGCAATACTCCATTTGTGACAATCTTGATAAGACTTTTCAAACAAATACATATTAAACAAATAAAATACCTACTGCTTAAAATAATTAAGTATTTTTTATTATTGTTTTTATACAGATTTTTAACGTCGTTTCATTTTTTAAGTGAGTTTTCAAATATATGAACTTTAATAGGTACATCTTTTTAATTCGATACTCGTATGTGCGCGCCATTTTGTTTTTTTGCATTTAGTAATTTCCTCGATGAGGTGGGATGAAAAGTTACGTGTTGCACTCGAGTGCAAAGATTTTTCACCTTGTGCTCTTTTGATTCCCTCGCTATCGCTCAGGATTCTAATTATTGAAACACTCGCTACGCTCGTGTTTCAATTTTAGAATCCTTCGCTTGCTCGGTCATCAAAATTGAGCCCGCGGTTAAAAAGCAACTTTGCACTCTTGTATAACAAATAACTATTAATTAGGTACCATGTGATTCATCCTCCAAATAGTTCGTTATTATTTAACTACAATTCCTTTTCATTGCAAATCTGTGGCTTTTGAATGACAGTCGAATAAAAGCTCGCTTAAGCATGGTAATGATCGCTCTTACCTCATAAGTATATACAGCTTTTTAAAATAACTTTGCTTCTCCGGAGTTAGCAATTTAACGCCTTTTGCAGCCATTTATAGTTAAATAGGGTTGATAGCACATTATGTGTTCATGATGACGATATTGAAGTTCTTTCAACAGTCAACGGTGGTTGGAGCGCCTGGTCTGCTTGGACCGAGTGCTTCTGCGAAGATCAAGCGAGGCAAGGCCATACGGGAAGGAAGAGGGAACGGACTTGCACGGCACCGAGACCTCTGAATGGCGGACAACCCTGTATGGGGCCTAACTTGCAGAAGACGCAGGATTGTGTGGATTGTGATATAGGTATGTAAACCATAGGCTAATAAAACATTAAGACTCAGTTGCAACATTTAAAACTGTAACCAAATTATAACCAGCCGTATACTTGCCGGCATTTGGTTAAATCGGCAATGTGACAACTGTAATATAAATATAAAATAATATTGTGGTATAAGACTATCATTATGGTTATGTAAAAGCTGGTATAAATGAATAACATTCAGCTGAAATATTCTGATGTATTACATATTTGCAATTGTTTAATCATATAATTTTGTTACATCACGTGTTTGTATGTTTGTATATTATCTATAAGATTTGGTATGTTTCTCCAACAGATGAACTAGACGAATTGGCGGATGAATCACCAGATATAATACTAGGTAACAATGGATTCATTTCATTATTCCTCAAAATCGAGGACCAGATTTTGCTTGCGCTATTGGTCCTTCGCTCCCAAATTTAAGCCTTCCATTTGTCCCAGGTCGCTGGTCCCAATGGTCAGAGTGGTCGAGATGTGACTTGGACTGCCTTCGAACTAGACGGAGGAGGTGTCTTACTTTAAATGCATGTCGTGGAATAGACTACCAAGTTGCACAATGTCCGCTTTGTGTGAGGACTTCTAAATCTGATATTAATGATGGTGAGCCAGTTTTTCCTGCTTTGCTTATTTATTTTTAAACGAAGGACGATAATAGGGTAGTGTCCAGGGTCGAAATAATGAAATAATATTTAGTCCGCTTTTTAGATAATCAAAAAATATTGGATAAGTATTTTTTCTTTTTTTAATTAAACATAAAATGACAAAGATAATACACTTCAAAAATTAGGAGTGGGGGCCTTTTACGTCACAGTGTCCTGAAAATTGTAGCAACTTGTGACGTCACACTCAACTTTAACACGCTATATCTTAACAAGTTCTGATCCAATTTAAAAAAGAAAAAATACGTATCGCTTAATTTTGGACAATCTACAAGACGGACTAATTATTATTTTTTAGGAAACTAGCCTATTGTGACTCTTATATTGTCCTTGTCATGTGGAATATTATTATGTGCGAAGATGTTATTGTATGAAATATAGTTCTAGAACTTCTTCGAAGATTGTGATAAAAATTTATTTGTCCGCAGGATCATCATACTGGCCTTTATTTATTGCGTTATCAATAGCCTTCCTAATATTCATGGTCGTCGTTATTTTGGGAATTAAATATATAAAACTTAGATTGAATGATACTTCGCCGTATGTCAAGCCACCTTCAGGTAATTTTAGTTTTTTTTTCATTTATTACTCATCATCTAAAAATTCGTGCTATATTATATCTTATTTTTGTGTTCTTAAGGTTCAAATTACTTTGGGAATGTAATAAAAAGGACTCTAACGAATCAGCCGGACCTGACCATACACGAGGAGTTCCAAACTATTGATTCTCGGAGGACACACAGACATATGAGCACGTCTACAAACACTCGACACGAACATTTGTATGAAGTACCGCAATTAGCTAACAGGTGATAATGTCAATGGCTTATTGTTTAGTAATACTGATCGATGGATCAGTTACCAAATTTTTGGTCTTTGGAGTTTACCTGGTCAGATTTACCTGGAAATTATGAAACATTACTTAACTTTTAACTCTTCCTCATAAAATTTTCTGTCACATAGATCGAATAAATTAGGAGGTTTCAGTATTGGGCCGGTAGCAATTATTGTTTGTGTAATTGTGTTCTGTATTGTAGCATCAAAATATTTTAAAGCCAAAATCCCAAATTTTATCATCAATTTTCCGGCCCTTGACGAAACGTAATGTATAAAAAATTGCTTTTCCACATTATGCAATATAATATTTATTTTGCAGCTACATCACGCCTATAGATCATGAGGTAAGGACCGAACGGAACGGCAGCGAAAGGATTTACGCTTGCAAGGACAGTGTCGAGTCAGCCCGATCTGACTCCAGTTGCTTTTTGAGCTGTGAGTTCTTCTATGCACTTTGTTGAGGCACCAGATTGAGGAATTTTAACGTTTTTATCTTTATTTATTTTTTAACTTTCTTTAATTGTGTTGGTTATTTTCAATAACCTAACCTGATTTGTTGAACCCTTGAGACAACTTCATTTCAGTTCATGTATTAACAAGTAAATAAATCTTGTCCACAATTTTACCACTTACATAAACATATTCATTATTTATTTAATTACTGTGAACCTCAATCAAATCCACAATCACAAGCCTCTAGCTTCTATCAGCTTTAAAAATCAAACTCCCATTATCAACATAATTCTAACCTTTACAAATCTTTGCAGCCGGTTCGTCGTATGGCAATGAAAGTGTAGAAATGTCACCATCACTCAAAAATAATGCATCGTTAGACTCAAAATACTTCACCAAGCACATAGACGTAGCTACTTCGAAGATAGTGACCGCTGACGGTGATTGGCTGAATCTTAATAAGTGTGGAGTGAGCTTGTTTGTACCCGATGGAGTAGTGGATAAAGGTGAAGAGTTGTTCTCCATTGAAGTTGCTGATGATGATTGGAGTAGACCTTTGCTGCAGGAAGGTAGGTGCTCCTAGCTGGATTAAGATTTTTTTTATTAATTTTTTTGAAAGTCACTAATTTGGTCTTTAGGTTTACATGAATGCTTGCTAGGTAATATTTGACACGCACCAAGCACTCTCGTTGTTGCTATATATTTTAGACTCGTCGTATTATAATCTATGATTAGAAATGCACTGTTTAAGGTCTGTCATTAGGTAGCATGGAAAATGCCGTATTGGTAATCAACGGATGCTCTCGTAATAAATCCTAAATAGCCTCTTTAACATCATCCACATAAACATACATAATTTACTTCCAAAGTAATCAGCACTGAACCTTGATACATAAGTGTAAGATTAGTTTGTTCCCCACGGACTTCTCAATAAGGGCATAAAGTTATTCTCGATCGAGGTCGCAGACGACTGGAATAGACCTCTGATGCAAGAAGGTAAATGCGATTTAGATTTAGGCCTAGTGACCTGGATTGGGAATCGAGATTGGATCGCCAGATTTGGATCTGGTTGGCTTAGTTTTGAAAGTAAATTTTAGAGACTTCTAGCTTATACTCATATTTAGGTTGTAAGTTTGAGCAACTATCACAGCTTGCGGGAAGCAGCGGCACACTTTACCTACAGATTATAGTAAAATATAGGCGTAATAACATACCTAGACGTAACAAATGACGACTGACTATATTCCAGTTTAAAAATAAAAAGAATATTAAATAAATAATATTATAAAACTTTTTAATAATAAACTAGCAGTCCAAACGGAAACAAAAGGACTTTTACTTCCTTCAGCAAAACAATAAACTGCAGACATTAAATCGCAAAGTTTGCCAACTCTTCAACACCTGCAACAAACAAAGTGAACGCAACAAACTTACAAACTTATTCTCAATATTAAACTTGGCTATTCAGAAATAGGATTACATTGAGCCGTGGTCTGACCTGAATCTCAAATGTCAGATAGTCCGACCTATAAGTTTCTTCGTGTAGACCAGGCCGTGTTATTTGGAGACGGGTCACGATTGATTGCCTTGAAATATGTACATAGTTGAATTAGTGACTTATAATATATTCTTGGGATTATCAATATCATGTTCAAGCTTGGACTTGTAATGGTGTAATGTTATTGGAGGATTTATGTCTGCATTTAATGGTGTCATAAAACACGAGACTAGTATAAGAACATGCATAACGCTAAGTTTTCTTTAACAGGTGAAACACAACTAAGCCCCGTGATACGGTGCGGTCCCAAAAACTTTCACTTCTGCAAGGGTGTGGTTTTATCCTTCCCGCATTGCGCCGCCTTAAAGAACACCAGCTGGCTCCTATCCATCCTCCAAAGGCCCGAAGAAATCAACTCGAGGGAGTGGCGAAAAGTTTTGACTTTGGGCCAGGAAACGCCCGGGACCCCACTGTTCGCGCAAGTCGACCCTTCCAAAGTTTACCTAGTGAGCGAATTTCTGAGCGACTTTGTTCTAGTCGGGAGAAGTTTCAGCGGTCTAGACGCCAAGTTGCTCAAACTAGCGCTGTTTATATCTAAAAGAATGGACGACAGTTACTATAGCTTGAAAGTCCATGTGTTTAACGACACACCTTACGCTTTCTACGAATGTTTCGAAAGTGAAAAGAGGGCCGGGTGCTCATTGCTTTGTGATCCAAAAACGATTTGTTTTCAAGAAAATTGTTCTGATTTATGTATTAATATTAGGGATGTAGGAGTTGGTTGGAAAATACAGTCAGGGGGGAAATACCAGGAGCTGCCGTATTCCCAAGTTTGGAACATGACTGTACGATCCATGCACTGTATATTTGTAGTGCAACAGACAGACTCAATAAATTGTTTAGAGCTTAATGTGTCTGCTTACCAGAAGCAGAAGCAATCGAATTCTGTCAATTTCAATTTTAAGACTAACGACTTGAATTTTAACATAAATTGTAAGAGATTCAGTTGTGCGAGCGTAGAGACTGTTAATATATTAGAGAACCCATTCAATTATTCGTCACTGACTAAGAAGGAGGGTAGGTATGACTTCGTGTATAAGAATCACAGCTTTAGGAGCTACTTTAGCGTTGACAATAATTACCGCACGAACGTGTTGACCAAGTCCGACCGGGTGATACTGTGCAAACTGCTGGACTCTCAGACGGCGAAAAGCAACGACTGGCGACTGTTGGCTGAGAAGCTAAAAGTTTGCTCTTACTATTATTATTTCTCCAATACTTGTTCTCCGACAGAAAATATATTGAATTTATGGTTGTGTAGGAATAACGACGTGAACATGTTGGTCAATTTGTCGAGGATATTCAGGGAAATGGGTAGGATTGATTGTGCAACAGTTGTTGAAAGGCGCTGTTTTCCCAACTGAAGGGAATAATATAAAGAAATGTGTAACAATTGTTGAGTTTGAATAGAGGAAAACATTTTTCTTTTAGTCTCTTTATTGAGTCAATCTTTTGAGAAAATATTTGAACTTGTTTCCACTTTGCCAATTATGTCATCGTTATTTCTTTGAAGGAATTTTCACTTCTTTTTGTTTGTTATAATTGTTATTTTTCTATTATTTTGATGTCCGTTCAAACTCAACGTTCGCTATTATGTTTATAACTGCTTAATTATTTCCACCATTAGTATTGTTTTAACAAGCCTTAGTTTTTCTTCTGTATAATTATAAGTCTTCTCATTCACTTTGATGTTTTCACTTGAAAGTGAGAATATAGTTATTTTAGACCAACACTTCTTTCAATTTTAATTAATAAGCAAACACTATAGTTCGTTCTAATCAGTATTGAGATTATCTTAGAAAAGGCTTAATATTTTACTAAAGAGTATGTTTAAAAAACATTATTAGTTGTATATATAAATAAATATTAATGAACCAAATAGATACTGTATTGTTTAGATAAGAAAATTAAGTAGTGATTTGAAATTTTGAAATTAAAGTAAACATTTGGAAATGTTTTGTTTTATTTATGTAATAACCCTTTACATCGAAATAATAGGTATTCATTTAAACTTTCAAGCCTACTGAATACTAGAAAAGTTTGTACAAAATCAATACCAAACATAAACAACAGTTTTGTTATATAGCCATTAACTTTTAATAACACTACATTATAAAGTTAGGAGACGAATTTAAAAAAGTATATCTAGAATAGTCTTAATTAATCATCTGCCTAGCCTTTTCCCAACTTCGGTTTCGGTCGGCTTCTAGTTTACATACTTCCCTCGAGACGCGTGTGAAAACGCTGGCCGAAGAATCTGAAGATCTTAGAATCTGTAAAAAATACACGAAGAAGGTCAGAAGTATCTCAAATACATTTTCTCAAAAGAATTCAATAACTGTAGTGTAGAAAAGAGAATCTCGTAGATAAAATGTATGGGTTTAGGAGTTAATAACCATAACACCTGTTCTTTACGAGAGGATTCCTTCGATGGAATTGAGCGGAACCTGGTAAAATTGTTATAAGGTACAAATTAAAAGCAACAAGCGATATTTTAAAAAAGTAATACGAAACAGCTTCAATCGAGAATAGCTGAGATATTAAGGGTTAAGTAAGGAATTTATAAGAATGTCCTGAAGTACGTATGTACGAAAAAAACTGTCTTTACTACATAAAAAATACATAAAATGGTTGTGAAATTTCTGTGACCTGTATATATAAAATAATCGGGACTTAAACTCGATACTATGTAGGTACAAATGGCGAAAAAAAGCAGAGCATAACTCCAAAAGCATACATACAAAATACAAACAAATCAGAAATACAATTCACAATTTACTTCCTAACAATAAATTGTTCGCCCGCCTCCGCCTATCACTTACGACCGGTACCGTAGGAACGTGGTCTCAATTATTAAGCAATGCAATCGTCTCGCCGTACAACCCTAGCCTTAATACTTGAATACCTAGTATTTGGGTCAAGGAACATGCTATATCGTGTTGAGATACCGAACAAATTATTTAGTGATATCCCGACATGAATTTCGGAATGTTGAGAGTAGGGTGGAAACTTTTAGTTGACCGACTTTTTGGGCTCATAAATCAGTGTGGAAATGAATAGTAGTATGAACATACAACTATCAGATATTTAGTCGGTATTAGACTGATTAAAACTTTGATTGAATTCACGTTTGCGACAAGACATGTGGGGTGTTTATTGCGCCACTTCTTCTTCCTAGCAAAACACATGAGAACTGGTGAAGGATAGGCGTTTAGGGGGCTGTCTTTTGTTTTTGTCGTTTTAAAAGTACTGATTTATCAGTTTAATTTGAATTAACGTTCTTGAGTTTCAGTTTGATTTTCATAAAAAAAGAGGTTGGCCATCCAGCCAACTGTCGGCCGACTGTTTAGTCTGCAGTTTGTGCTACTATAAGTGAATTTCGACGGTGGAACTGTTCGTTGATTTTCCTTTTTTGAATTCTTTTTTTTTATGTGATTAGACAGTCTTTTGTTTTAATGGGGCGTGGTTAAATATTTAGGTGGTTCAGTATGTATTCATGGTATGTGAAAGTTTACGTTCCGGGTTGATTTGAAGCTATCAGTTGTCCAATTCTGGTCGTGACCCGTTTAGTTTTTGTTTTATTCAAAAACGATTACCTTTTACTTTGGATCGTGACCCTTTTTTCTAAAGGGTTCCTTTGGATGAGGGTCTTTTGAATCTTGATGAGGTTTTTTTTATGAAAAAAATCTAGTTCCTTCACAGTTCAAAGACTTTACTTTTGCCGTTTTTTAGTCAGGACATAGCTACTATTATTTACACAGACAGGTAGTACATAGCTACTCTATATGGGATATAGAAAACAACAGCCTGATGAGATTGTTCTAAGTGTCTCATCCGGGAATCAAACCACCAATAATCAGCTAAACAGCCGTTTCCTCAAATACTGCGCCACCCGTGATAACTTCGCAACCCTATTAAACTTCACGGAATGAACTCATTTTCATCCCGTATTGATTTAGGTATAGCTTTAATGGAAAGACAATATGGTGCTTCATGTATTTTTCTTTCATCTGGCTGAAATTCGGGAACATTTGGACTACCACTAACATTTGAACGTTTGGCGAAACTAATTTAAGGTGAGGAAAAATCCTTTGTGATCAAATTGCAGATAAGTGCAATAATTAAATAAGCATAAATGTGATATGAAAGCTACTTAAATAAACTTGACTTTTTCAAAAGACACTGTCAAATCATGTATCTATTTGTACGTATTTTACGCAGTACCAGAATCATTCAAAAAATCTTAAAATAATTAATTTCAGTTATCTTAATAAAATAAAATCCTAAATATGTTGTTTTGGAATTTTATTCTGTGTTAAAAAAGAGTACAATAAAACAAAACACCACCAACCATTTCACATAGCAACCAAAAAGAAAAAAAAAGAAGCAAAAAACGCAAGAATTTTCAAGCCAGGTTCAAAAACACAGGCACTAGGTAGTCTCGTCTTAATTGGAGGGCACTTAGTTCGCGAGCTCTTCGCCTGAACAACTGCTTGACGGTATCACGGGTTTTATACTAATAGAGCTACACAGTTGAATAACATTTAACATTTAAAAAGTTGGAGAACTTTTGATGTTTCTTTTTGGAGTTTTTATTGACGGTATTTTGAATGGTGAACTTTGATGATGAGTAGTTTGAAGTGTGTAAAGGTGAATCTGATGTTTTTAATTAGCTGTAAATGGTTTGATGATGATTTTTGGAAGTGTACTTGATGATAAGATTGAGGATTTAAGGCGAGGAATTGGTCAACAATAATTCCATAACCGGCACGCGCATCTAAGGCGCCAAAAGGGGTCGGAGCGTCTGAGCGGGGCGAGGATAACAGTACGCGCGCTACCTTATAACTAAAAGTCGTAAGCGACAAAATGGTTTTGTAATTTTATTATTTAGAAATGATAATTTGATAAAAAATCCTTCTACAATTTTAAAGAGTATGTATATACTCAACTACTAAAAAAGTTAAGAGGCTTTAATCGGTCCCGTTTGCCCATAATATGTGAATCTCTTTTTAAAAAGAGGTATGTTTGATATATTTTTCTCTGTTATAAAAGTTACCTAATCATGTTTCTACAACTAACAAAATAAGGTTTATATCATGAACTTTCAGGTAACCAAGTTGTATTTTGATCCGTTTTGTATTTACTGAGAAAAATTGACATCCTTGGCGCCAAAAATTCCAATTCGTCCTCTTAAGTAAAAAGCGCGGGGATATAAGACCCGCAATCGTGTTATGGAGTATCTATACCAATTAGAGGCACATTATAACATTTAGATATTTCAGCCACAATGTAGCAACGCATAGTCAAAAACATAACAAATTAAAAAAATGTTGCTCATCGTTTGTATTTTATTAAAAAATGATCAAAAAAAGTAAAGGCATAAAAGGTTCTAATAATTATTTAACACATAAACAACTTTTAAAATAAAATACGTAATTCTAAATTCGAACACCAACCATTGTTTTCCCAGCCACTCCAGACTCCAGTCTCCAACACAGTCCATATCTTTTATACGCACACTTAATCTTTGCAAAGAGAACATTTTGTGCTTCGAGCACAAAAGATAACAAATTGTGCTTTTAACGCACTCGTTTGCAATAGTGTTGTAGCACTTTTGTTTGTCTGTGCTCGTGATTTAGAGGTGCTCATCAGGTAAACGATGCGTGAATGATGTGAAATGATAGAAGAAATTTTATGTTCGTGGAAAGAGGTTTTAGTGGAGTGGTAAGTAAAATACTGGTGTATGTTAAATGAGTGTAATAATGATAGTTTTCAACGAAAAAAATATTCAATTGCCAGTATTTATCTTACAGTACCTATTTATTTTATATACTAGCTTTTGCCCGCGGCTTCGCTCCCGTCAACTGACTTCTCTACTTTACCCTATTTTTTTTCATAAGAACCTTCTCCTGACAATAACAAACACAACAAAAAAAGAATTAGCCAAATTGGTCCAGGCGTTGTTGAGTTATGCGCTTACCAACACATTTTGCGATTCATTTTTATATTATAGATTATATAGGTACAGTATTAGTTCATTCAAAAAATTAGAAGTTATGTACGATTTATAGAAATGCAATAATTTCTGTAACAATCATCGTTATCGTACCTTAGAGTCTAGGAGAAAAGCACCCATTTTTACCAAACAAGTTTTCATCATGAGACAAACATGCCTTTGTGATTGAACAACTATTACCGTTCAACAACACTAATAGTTGCCCAGCCACAAAAAATAACCTAGAACTTACACTCAAGAACTATGACCCTCCATAATTACGCCGCTTAATACCTCACATTCTTCCAGCTCCATCATCTGTCAAGGGTAAAGACCACGGAGTAAGGAAAGATGAGCGGAGATGCCATAATGCTTGTAGGTCAGACGCTTTCTTATAGGTCAAATACGTTCGGTGGGTATGACCCAAAACGGTCAGTTACGACTTTTACGAGTGAACTCAAGAGGCGTTCGGGTTCTGTGGGACATCTGTCAACGATTTGTGGTATTAAAAAAATGGACCTGTCCAAAGACGGCGTATATAAGGGTGGAAGCATGTAACGTACCTCATCCCCCATCCACGTTTGGGCGCGCTACTTTCCTAGGAGATTTTCCGTCATGGCAAATCCGCTCGTCATTTTGTTCTCCATGGTAAAGACCGAGAGGTTGCCCTGTGCAAGTAACCGTGCACGTCAGATCGACCTTTGTCGTGAACTGTGACGTCACAGGCCCCTCCTTCCTTAAACGCAGTGGTTCGTGAACTGTATGAGGAGATTCGTTGCGCTTTGTAAGATATGTGCGGTATACGAGCATGTATTCGAATACGTTTTGTTCTGATGTCAAGCTTCCCGGAAGGGAGTCTTTTTGAGTTTATGTGTAATGGCCTTTTTATGGTCTGTGATTGCTGTCTCATGTTTCTATGCCTAAGTTTGTTTCTCTCGAAAGATTTTTTATAAAAATATGTCTTAAAAATCTAAAACGCGGTTTGATGCTTCAGGCAATTGGTACTTATGTAAATAAGTACCTACGTTTGAAAAATGATTAAACAAAATCCATTTCGCGAAGCCCCTTGACATGCAATCATTCCATTACAATTAAAAACGCAGGCATTTTTAATATCGCAAAGCGATAATACATTTCCGTACCCATTGGCTTCACACTGATTGAATAGGTATTGCACTTCTTCCTAAATACCAGTGACACCCGCTAGTTCGCGCCACTGACTCCTGTCAATCTATGTTTTACCGAGGGGAGAGTGCAAAGTGTATTGTCGTGTCGACACCATAGGGGATGCCTAAACAAATACCCCTCGTAATATGACACCCTGATTCACACTACATAAATATTCACTCCACAAAAAAACTTCAATTAAATCTACCCAAAATCCATAACTTTCAAACAACTTGATCGAATCAAGAACGACCTCGCAGACGCTTTTAACTCCGTAAATAATAAATCAGTTCTCAACCCTTCAGGAAAGTTTATGAACTTGTTAAAAAATATCCCAAATGCCGGAAAGCACTCGCTTAGATTAGGAAAAAAATATATTACCAGTATTCGCGTAAACATAAAGTTTTCGCCACCCACTAAGCATTAAGAGGTTTTTAAATTTATTCACCCTTCGATTTTCGGCAGTTTCTTGTGGAAACTTGGAGAAAATTTGAGCGATTAAACCGTGCGGAGTACACAAAGTTAAGGGTTGTAATTTGCATAACGATCGACCTATACGTTGTCTGCTACATCGAAGTCTGTCGAAGTCAGCTCAGACGCGCATTTGCAATCGCTTTACACTTTGCGAAAAATCAGCTCCGATATAAGTTTGAGTAGATGAATTTACAGTCTTTATCATTTTCAGATCGATTTTAAAGATAGAGGAAAATAATGCACAGTTTAATTTATTATTCTTATGCAATTAAACGCTTACATTTTCTCTGTTATTTTCATTAGCTATGTAACATAAAAGTTTGAACAAAAGCTGTTCTGGTATGTGCTTACACACAAAGGAATTCCTTTCGAAATACTTAGCTAGCCTAGCTTCTACTTCTAAAATTCAAGACATCAAATTCCCAAAAAAACTTCATACTTACGACTTTACACTTAAAGTTTTCATCTAAGTGCTTATCTCTTAATCCCGACTTGATGAGACATTGTGTTCCCAGACATCTGTAAGCGAATCTTCTAGTAAATACCCTTAATGAACCGTTTCAGTGCGTAGTTAGACCACTCGGCAATCAGACCGATTCAGACGCAAGTATCTTGAGTGAGTATTCGGAAAATGCGTGGTTTGAGAGGAAAATAAGACCATTTACTGGCAGGTTTTTTCTTCTTTTTGTGTGTTTATATTCGTGGCTATTTTTATGTTAGAAGTTTTAAGAGAGTTCGAGGAGGCAAAATGGATCCATAGTAGTATTACGGTGCATCCATCGACAGTGGAATAACTTAAATTACTCGTTTGTGTAAACTGGAAAAATGCTTATAATATTTTTGATATCAATTAAGCGTAAATATTACCTCAAATTCAAGCGATTGTTCAATAAATACGAATGACTTGCAATAAGCAATTTAGCATTCTTTCATAGACGCTCCTTGTGTGGGGCGACGAAAGAAAAAAATCCATTATTAACTTCCATTTGAAAAAGAAGCATACACATAAAAGGAGATAAAAGCTGCATAAAACTTTCCCTAAAACAATGGAGGATTAAAAAGCATAACTATGAATGATGACGGTGCGATTTTTCTTATATTAGTGGTGTTCCCGACTTAGAGGCTGTACCCTCGCGATTCCTTCCACGACATAAAGCCTGCAACGATAAATGATAATTATTATATTGTTCAAGTATTTCGATGTAGCTGAATAATATATAGGCATTGTTGCGAAGTGGTACAAGTTTATATAGGCGATTTGGTTGGCGTTTAGGAGTTGTAAGACCAAAATTATATACCACAGTTTTTCCTCGTCGCCTATAAATAAATTGCAATAAAGATATAGTTTTCTAATGTGACTATCAAATTGTAATTTACTGAGCTTATAAACTAATCGGCACTTTAATAAAAGTTTGTAGTCACTTTAAAAACCATTACAAAATCAAACCATACTTGACTTTAAAGCTATTACTTTGCCATGTTTCTTTTTATTCTTATAACTTACAAATAATTTTCTAACAATATTAATATTTTCTTTTTATAAAGCTATATGTAAGTAAGTACCTACAGTCTAGTTCCTCTTCATAATCGCTTGCTCTCATAACTTGAAGCGACATCAGCGGGCCATCCCTGCGCTTGAATGAGCACGTTGGAAGGGGCGAGGGGGAATATTTCAAGGGGAGGCACGCCAAATTTGGACACTTTAATGCGAGTTTTGATGTTTTATGTTAATATCCAGTTGGCAACTTTGTCCAATAGTCATTGAATCGACGATCGGTACGGCTCCCGTAGACGTTCACGATAACAAATTAATTTTCGATATTAATGTGGGAACGAACGTTCAACGATGCTTTTTACTTTCCGTTTTGTGAGTTTTGGGTTTTAGTGGTTCGACCTTTTGTTGGTAGGTATTGATATTTTTGATTTGTAAGAAAATACCATCAAATAGACTACTTTTACTTCGTTCTTAGAAGAGAGAAGAGGATTGATTTTTGCAGTGAAGTACCTTGAAATGGAAAGCTTCGATTTTAGGCCATTATAATTTGATCTCTTGACTTTATCTAAACTCATAAAAACAAGTCTCAAAATAAACGTGTGTTTATTTCAGCACAAAGTCAAACAAATATAATCCTTATTTTTCCAAAAATAAAAAGAGGAAAACCCGAAACTCAATTTACCGTAAAATCTTCAAAAGAAATAAGTAAATATTAAGGAGTATCTTTCCTTGTATAAAAAACTTTTTGTCGCTAATAAATTCATATTGATATAAAGATGGTCCGTGGTGACTTGCATTACGACATCAGACCTCTCATTTTGTGGTCCTTCGCCTCTTTATTATGTTTGGTCATATACGATTTCTGTATTAAATAACATATTCCTACACTTGCAAGCAAAGATAATGGGATAGATCTAAAATATTTGTTTTTAGTGGTCAACGGTGATACATAGGTATATTCACTGCAGAATCGCAGCCACGAGCGGAATTGATCGTGACCATGGAAATCGTGACCGAAAAAAAAAATAATTTAGTTATGGTATTAAATGTAGAGAAAACGTAAAAAACACTACTGTCATACGTGTTTTTTTTTAATATAGACTTGAATTTGACCCAAATTAATTGCAATGAAGTTTACAGCATCCAACCAAAACATACCTTCCACGTAAGCATATTCTTGTCTTCATCTTACATTTGCGTTTCAGAGGGTTAACATGAAACGCATAAAAATTTATTTGTGCTCATTTGAATTTCATTTTGTATGACAGGCTGGGTTCATACATAATAAACGATCCTCCACGGTGTACTGTGCACTGTACACCTTGTTTGATGCGTGAACACTGAGTTTATGTAGCTGACATTACTTTAATGGATGGTCTTTGTGGGTGAAGGAAGTAAATGAAGTGGGTGAGCTTAGTTTATTTAAAAATATGGGTTAGCGTCATCAAAACTTAAGTCCATGTTTATTATGATTTGTATGAATTTTTAACTGACTCACAATAAAGGAAGAGTGATCGTAATAGTGCAACATACGCGTCCAAAAACGTACAAAAAGTAGGTCTGTAAATCCTAGTCAGAACGTCCTACAAAAAATCCTGGCCTGATTATCTATCCTAAAAAATCCGATTTGGGCTTAATCGTAGTCTGGAGTAAATTGAAGTAAACATTTTTGTTTTTTCATGGTTGATTTATGAAGTCACTTTAGTGCTTAAGTAATATAACAGAAAATTCAAGTCACCATTTTGAATGATACCTTGTAAAAAATATTTTTTTACACTCCATATGGTGCCAATAGCAACATTAAATAAAATAGCCTACATTTTAAACGTACTTAAGTAAGATACATCATTCATGAAGTTTTTCTCAATAGTTTTTACGAGCATTAATAACAGTTTTATTTTCCCGCGCTCACTCATAAACGTCAACAGCATTTTTATGGCAATATTTCATTGTGCGCAAAGGAGTTATGTGATTCTGCCAATGACGTTATAATGGCGAAAATATTAAATTATTTTATTGTTATTATAAATCGTATTTTGTTATTATGGAGACTTTGTACTGAAGAAGAAACATTATTATAAGTAGGTACTTCAATGGTTGGTGGGAAACAATTTTATTTACCGACTTCACAAAACAGAGGAGGTTCTCAATTCGTCGGTTTTTTTTTTATAAGTAAAGATGCCAGTTGTAAAATAAATATGTTTTATTCGAAAATGCAAAGGAATGTTTTATTATATTTTGGCTGTCAACAAAAATGGCGTCTTCAAAGTATTTTCCGCAACGTTACATTGTTTGCTACTAGAATGTTAACACCACTTCAGCATCAAACGCTTTTCTATTCTATTTCTATCTTAAAACGAATTTTGCATATAAATCCGTTGGCGCCGCGGCGTCGCATCCCGCTGCAGTCCCGGACGCATTCCCACCAATCCCGGGAATTTATTAGTATGGAATCCCGGACTAAAAGCAGGGGCGTGACCGCTTCGACGAAGCTGAAATGAATGTATGTGCTCGTTTAATAAGACATGAAGAATACTTGGGTTGGGTTGTAAAGATGTACCTTTTAATTTGTAGTCACTGTTGAAACTTGTTCTTACATTATTGTTTCATGTGGTAGAATAAGAATTAAAAAATTTTAAGATATGAGAATATAAAGTAAATAAAAATTTAATTATTCAGCAAGCAAGTTACAGTATTTAGATGTCTATGTCCAAATGCTTTCCAAAACGTAGTTCTTCACTTACGAAGCCCTTTCATACAAAGAATGTATAAACCATTTGTATTCCCTTGCGGAGGTTTTATTCAAGGGTCCATATCATTACTATCACTCCTTGTCTTAACATAATTGTATGACAGAGACTGAAGTGAATTCTGTCTCTTTTCTAGTTCTACACATTCGAGTCAAATTGTTCTAAGATTTATGATGATAATTAAATTCAATTCGTCTTTCCTAGACAGTATCCTGTTTTCAACAGTTTTCTTATGCAATAAAACCGTAAAAAAAAGTTATTTTTGTGTTTGGAACCAGGCATTAAGACCTTATTGATTATTATGAGAGAATCTGATTCTAAATTCCAGCTTTTATTATTTTTTAATCAAACTTACTTGTATTTGCTATAAGTCTCAACATCTCAGTCAACTTTCGTCCAGGGGCTTTATTCAGTTACCAATGCATGTTTTCTTAACTTTTTTGTTTGTAGGCTTTCTTCTTTGCTAGTCCCCTCGGAGACGCTTTATATAATCCATTAAGTTGTCAAGGAAGATTGATATAACGAGATCAAGATCATCTTACTTGGGTGCATCGCTAACGATGCCTCTGATCTTTGACGAATTACAAATCAAAGACGAAATGTGATATGTCACGTGTTTTTGGTAACTACGAAGTGAGTACTAAAGTTAAGTAGTAGGTAGTAAGTTGTTTATGAAGGCATAACGCATTACCTATATGTAGAAGAGCGAAACAATTTAAGTTTTGTAATTGTGAAATGAAAGTGCTTTTTTTCTTATGCTGTTTTTTCTATCCTCTATTATCGCTTACATTAAGATTTTCTTCACACGTTTTACTTACCTTATATTTTTGAGCCTTACCTACTGCTTTATTTGTTTTGGTAGTCATACCACCAGGAGTCTATATTCAACATCCAAGTATGAACCAACTCACAACTCTAAAATCCAAACAACCATTTAGTAACTCAAACCAGAAGAAGCCAGACACCAACAGCCAACCAGTAGATGCACAATGACCCTCAAAGTGCGCGTTGCATCTGACTGGCTGTTGCATTGTGAGCGGCCCTGTGAAGGCTGCACACACAAACAAATAAACAAAAAAATCACTCTTTCACTTGGATGCATACAATCAACTAGCAGGAAACACTGAACTTTTGAAAAATTTCCGACATATCCGCCCTTTGTGTACATCAAAGATTATAATGTGCCACACATGTGAGAGAAAGGTGCTTGGTACGTTTGATCGTACAATATTTACCTATTTGGATAAATATCATGTGTGTTTGTTTGTAGAAATAACAGTAGATTTCTGAGGTAAAGAAATAAATGTATTAATGGAGTCCTTGGCAAAAAATTATACATTAATATAAGTCACTGGCATTGAATACGAACAAGATATACTTACTTAAACATAACATACAAGAACATAATTTTGTGTAATCCACGAAATATGTAGATGAGTTGCTGAAATCTCTGAAAAAACTTCATTATCAACTCATTCACGAGTATTTATTTGTTCGTGCAATGTTAGGCATAATCCCTAATCTCGTACATCGCATCTGCTACATAATCTGTGTCGATTGTCATTTTTCTGCTCCGCGGGAGGGTAGTGTGACAATGCGCTTCGGTATAGAGGGAGGGGGTACATGTTCGTGATGTTTTCATTTTTCACTCACTTTTCACAATTTTTTATACAAAAAAAAAACTTGTGAAAGAGACCGTTTTGATACAATTGGGGCTCATACACCGAATGTCGGATATACCCGCCAATATTTTATTTCGTTTGATAAATAACGCTCCGATAGTTTTCATACGTGCGAAACGCCATTTTATTTCAGTAATGACGAAAAATGTGGGCTCACATTGATTGAGTGTCTGCCTTTTATTTGTTTTGTATTGCTGGATTTAAAGCTGTTTGTACATTTATTTATATTTCGGTTCGATGGGCGTAATTTCTGTCTTTATGTGTTGAATCAACTGAAATAAAAATTGCGTCAACATTTATCATATCACGTAAAACATTTTCTTTTACGTAGCATCCTGCTTTTGAAAACTATTTGTACCATATACTCATGAAGACAAGTAAACAATTTTTATCACTCACCAATCGTGTGAAATCTCAAAGAAAGTCAATAGCAATAATATTAAAGTCCAAATAAACGTTTAGCCAAAATGCACTAGATAGACCCCCACCTGTCTTTGTAAAGCAATAGCTTTCAGTAAAGAATTTGTTGCTGAAATCAATTTATTCACGCTTTGCCCCTTCAAGGTAGGTCGCGTATAGGTAAAGTCGGGGGTCGTCATTAGTGTAGCTCGGGGGTACTCTAATTGTTTCCGAAGGGAAGTATCAATTTACAAGCAATTTGTAATCGCGATTACTGTGAATTAAACGTTTGGAGGTTTGATGTTCATGTTTTGAAATATGTATTAAGAAACTCGATTTTGAAAAGTTTAGGTGCCGCACCAAGCGTTATACTTAAATCTACCATTTTGTCCTCTCTGTATATGATCTCAATCTGTTCAGTGGTTTTAGCTGGAAAGCCTAACAAATAGACGAGCTAACTATATTAAGTAAAGATGTAAGCGCATGAAGAAATGCGAAAAAGGATGCTTATGTACTATCTTATTGATTGGAACAAAATCGGATCTCAAAACCCAAGTAAAACATACAGAGATATTTCAAGTGGTAACTCAGTTTAATGTGTAAGAAAATAAAAAATATCAACAATTTCATCATACAATAAATATTATTTATTCTTTCTACACAACATAAAGAAACCATTTAAATTAAAAACTCATAAAAGTTATGTGCTTTACATAGTTCGTGGTGTTTATACGACTTTCCGTACATTTTTACTGTCTTTTAATTCGTTTTGTAGTGACGGTTGTTAAGCAAATAAAAGCCTTTGTCAATAGTTAAAATTATTATGCCGTGAACTTTGCAGTTTACGTACCTATTTTATGGTGATGCGGGTGTAAAACTGAGATGTACTTGTAGTCGATAATGCGTCTCATGGATTATTTGCAAGTACTTCTACTATTGAAAAAAAATGGAATCTGATTTCAATTATAGATACGTATTTTAAACCTATTTATACATCATGCCTTTTCTGCTATTTATTTAAATTCTCACAATATTTTCGTATGAGTATCAGGTAAATCATGTTTTACCACATCACTAGTTGAATTTCTTTAGAAATAAGCAGTACTCAATTGTATTACTTACACCATTTCCAAATGTTTTTTACAGTGTGCAGGTACCTGCATAAATTACAAAACAAATGTAAAAAAATAGAATACCCTTAGATGAAGCTAGTATCTCAGTACTAACTGTAAAATGCTAATCTAAAATTCGCTGTTAAATCGAAATAAACGTTCGTATCTTCCCCTTAAAAGTGCAGTCTCCTTTCCGATTGTCTTCCAACTCCGCGCTTTTTATCCCCCGAAAATAATTAAATTCCTGAAGACGAATGACTTTGGAATAAAACTGCAATACGTTGACTTGATTAGTTTAAAGATCAAAGACTTTTATGTAGTTAAAGAATTGGGAGCTTTTTTGTAGGATCAACATAGCTGAAGGCAGTTTTTTAAACGCTCTTTCTAATTTTGTTTGTTGTGAATTAATTCGTGCATGCTAAAATACGCATGTGGGAACCGCGATGCTTGTTTAAATATGTAGAAATATCCTATTGCCCTAAACGGGCATTTTAACCGACTTTAATAAAAATCAGGTTTTCGGTTTGATAAGTATGTGTATCAGACATATTCTGGCAATATGGATATGGTACATTTATAGGGTTTCCTAGATAGAAAAATGCAATTTAAAAATGTATCAGTCTTAATTTGTATTTCAAAATAAAACAAACAAACTTCATAATACTCCACACTAAAAACAAAGATGAAACCTACAAAGTCTGCACATTTAATTCAATCTCCCTGATCCGAAATTAAACGTTGTAAACTTGCAACACAGTCGCAGCGCTGGCAACATTGTTCAACGCGGCGTGAAAGTAAAAACATTGTTTGTGGTATTTTTGTCTTAGAGCGTTTAACTAACCGGATCTGAAATAGCTTAAGTTTAACTTGGACACCAATGACCATTTTTCGAAGGACACCTTAAGCTATAGGACCCGACTATCATTGAACGTCTTTTGCAGTCGTTACAAGTTATAAGAAGCTAGTAAGTCTAAAATCCAGTCTCACCATGGGGTATTGGTTTACCCAGGTAACTGGTAAAACACTGGTACTCAGCTGCATCTGGTTAGACTGGGAGCCGACCCTAACATAGTTGGGAAAAAGGCTCGGAAGATGACGATTACAGCATAAACTTGACGCACAAATGCATATGAGTATGACTTGAGGTCTCATTGATTAAAGGAGACTGAGGTTCGGCTATACCGTCTCCAGTTAGTTAAAGTAGAGCATTTTTCTCGTCGCGTGTATAAGGCTACGGCCTCTCGAAATAAAGGCGTAATTGAATTATCAGATTGTGCACGAAACGGGAAAATGTCGGCGATATTCATTTATAATAGGCGTTTGTTGTATAAACTATCGTCACGATTATGTTTTTTGGGATTACGAAAGGATTTATTTGGGTTTTCGATAGTAGTTTGTTGTTATAGCGATAAAGAGTGTGTTGATGATTTTTTTGTTTATTTAACCGTTTCACGAAATAATATTGATAGCAGAATTGTTTAAAAATGTGCAGTGTACCTATTATACGTATCTATTTTCATTCAAACTCAAGAACGTTTATTCAAATAAGGCTGAATTCTTTGGAAAGAGATAATTTTTAAAAGCGATATACTGAATGATGCACCTAACCTTTACTACCAACAAAAACACATTTCAATCGAAACGATAAAATAGAAAAGCTACTATAAATTATTTTCATTGCCACAAAGTTTTATAGTCTTTTAAGTGTTACTAAAGTCAGAATTTCAAAGATCAACAATATTTTGATAGCATTCTGAATACTATAAAACTTCAAATTATACTTGACAATTCGAAATTATACGACTTTTATAGTCACGTATGTGAAATTTTCAATAAAAATTCTATGTGAATTCTGGGTGTCTCTCGTCTAGGTTTTATTTGAAGATTCTATTTTATTAAAGGCAAAGTTTGCAGTTACGCGTTTATGACTGTCAGAGATTGAATTTTGTTTGGGATATGAAGGCAACCAGTTTGCATTATGAAATATAAAAAAAACACAGTTTTTATAAATGTGTTAATATCTACACAGTTATTGAACGACCGTATGACTCTATCTTCGATAGTTATCAGGTGACATTAAAATATATGCGTATAATTAAAAAATACCGACATTTCTGCATTCATTTAACCGTAAAAGCGAAAAAAGAATTCGTCGCTCCCTCAAAAGAAACAAAAATTATCGCTTATGTCTCCCTCACATAACCCAAAAAATACCAAAAAAATAATCTCCATTCCCTAATAACATTATCTCAAATACAACAATAAATCTGTCTACTGGCTACCAGTCGTGCCTCGTTCAAATTGGGCCAATCAACCCACCTGAGCGAGGGGCACAAATATTTGCAGCTTCAGTCTCTAGTAATATGAAGCTAACTTAATAATGATCAAACTTTTACTATGAGCGTTTGTTACTTTGGTGAGTGTATGTGGTTGGTTTAAATTGGACTAGATTTACGTAGTTGTTTTTCATAATCAATGGGTGTAAAATATCACAAAGATAGATGGTACCCGGTTAGGGTACTTTTTATTCGAGTATTGGAAATAGTTAGGGGTGAAAAATAATGCTCTGATAAAACAGAAACAATCGAAGTACCTACTCGGAGGGCCTAAAAAGTGTGTGAAATCCTTGAAGCACCTCTTTTTTACCCGTCTGCGTAATGTAAATAAGGATAATATATTTGTGAGCCCATATGTGTAAGAAACTTTGTTTTTTTTTTTTTCTGGTTTGTAATTTTTTGACACTGTTTACATCAATCGGGTGTATCGTATAGTAGTATAAATGATAGTTTGTTGTTTGATCTGTCTTGACAGCACAAATGGCATAGAAGCCATATAAGCACAAATTCATGCTTTTATGTTTTTTTATTTACTTCAAGAGGAGCTGAATGATTCCAGAAAACCCGTATATAAAATATTTATATATACCCAGTATATAGACTTGTGACTCTCTATCAGCATAAGAAATAAGGTCATGTACGTAACAAGCCTTGTAAATAGGCTCGTCGCAAACATAATAAGAATAATGCTCTTGTTTGTAAGTAAAATGGATCGTATCGATCGCCTGACCTTGATTGTGAACAAACTAGAAATGTACTCATTATGTGTAGTTACTAGTTATGTAATATATGTGTTCGTGTGTATTGCTTCAGAGAAATCACTAGAAATAAACTGGAAGTAGGTGAAAGTTTTTGTTCTTGGTGATTATTGTTCCAGTGCTAAGTAAAAGCCTATTCGTACAGAGAAAATGTAGCTCGAATTTTGCTCAAAATGATTTGGCAATCACTTCTTTTATTCAAAGCTGACAAAAACACGCACATGTTCACATCCTGAGATAACTATTTGTCATACCCGAATAAAATACAAACTAGGTGATTACTCATTTAAAACTTTTCCTTTCTATTGTTTATAATTTTTTAAAACAATTCAATATACCTACTTAGAGATAGCCCCCTACAAAACTCATACAAAACTCATAAATCACAAAATTTTTTTGTAATTTAATACTCTTTGTGTTTGTAAATATTATTACCTACTAGCCATTTTCCTGCGGTTTAACCTTCGTCCCGTGGTAACTACTGTCCATAATGAGACAAAATATAGCCTATAATTATTACTCGGGAAGAGTGTAGCTTTCCAACAGTGAAAAACAATAGTAATATATAGTATCCACACTCTAACCTTAAAACCCAAAACTAACAAAGATCTTTCCTCTTAACAGTCAAATCCCTGAACAGCATTCAGCAGTCAGGGGGTACGATACATCATATTTAGCTAGCCTCGATCAATCAATGCTGGCTGTCGTATGGCCATTACTCAATTAACATGCCTTGATGGATGCGGGGGACACAAAACTGTGGATACTGTAATTCCAATATTGGAATATGTTTTGCGTGTGATTTTGAATGTATAAAAAGTTGATGAATAACTGATGCGTGCAGGATGGTTTGATGTGAAAGGCAATTAAAAAAACACGTCGCTATTGTAAGTGTATGTAAAAGGAGTTTCGTATGTTATTTTCGCTGATCAATTCCCTCTATTTGTGATTTTGGCCCTCGCGAGTCTCTAAGAGATTTATTAAGAAAAGAATTAAATACGCCCATTATCTTTTCTCTAGGTCCTAGAAAATATCATGTTTTTTCGCAAAAACTTGCATCTACGGAAAAAGCTTCAAAAGAGTTTTTAGACTTATTTATATCCCGTGAAACTACTATTGAAACTATTACCCGTGAAACTATTCAATCGCTACTACTAAGAACATTGTCACAATCTTATGACCGAAAACCATTGCTTAGTTATCCCTATATACATAGTTTGCGTAAATCCCGACATGGCCGAAGTACCTTGCACACACCACAGTTGGTTATGACCATGGAGAACAAAATTACTATCAGAGGTGCCATAACGGAAAATCTCATAAGAAAGTAGCGTGTCCAAATGCGGGTGTGCGGGGGACGAGGAACGTTACTGTTTTCACCCTTATACGACTTCTTTGAACCCGACCATCATTCTCCTTCGAGCCTTTTTCCAACCATGTTGGGGTCGGCTTCCAGTCTAACTGGATTCAGCTGATTGCTTTACAAGGAGCGACTGCCTATCTGGCCACCTCAACCCAGTTACCCGGGCAACCCGATACCCCTTAGTAAGACTGGTGTCAGACTTACTGGCTTCTGAATTCCTGTAAAATCGATGACAAATGTCTCACCAACACACCTCGTTGCTTCACTCGTAACTGATCATTTTGGTCATGCCACCATACGAATTTGACCTAGAAGAAGGCGCCTGACCTACTGCATTATGGCATCTCCGCTCATCTTAACTCCGTGGTTATGCCCCAATATTGCCAGTACAGCACCGCTAAGCATTTCACAGATGCGGACTGTAGCTTAGTTTAGTTTGCCCACATTTAGGATTAGATAGATTCGGTTATTATAGGAAGGATTTCTGTATGGTTAGTAAGGAAAAGATTTGTCAAAGGCAGGTTAGTAATATATGACAAAAAAACAAACGGGGTGAGCTAATTAAAACCGTTTAAAAAAGGGACGCGTTCCAATTCACACATTAAAATACGTGGGGATTGTTGTTTATATTTGTGGCTTTTGGAGTCAGATTTTCTTAAAAATAAATTGCACTGAGGTTTACAAATAGATGCTTAGTTACTCCTCAAGTATAGCTAAAGTTTTTTTATATAACTATTATTCTTTATTCTTAGCTACTTTTTCCTAACTTAAACGTATTCATAGGTCATTTGTGTTGACATGAATCTTATCTTGTTTTAATCTGTTCAATGACTGTCAGGAATGCGACGGTTACTTGTTAGACGCAAAAGACGCTCCTCCCGTGCTTAAGGTAGCTCACCGTGGTATAAGAGAAGCGATTAAATACGAAACTTTTTATTTTCATTTTTTGCATTTTATCAAACTATAAGAATAATTGACTTATCCATGTCTGTTTGCTTATCTATTTGTCACTCCCCAGATAAAAACAACTCAACCAATAGACTTGAAATTGAGTCAGGCGAATATATGGGAAACGCATTATCGTCTGTAACTAGGAAACTAGGTAAACAATGTTATGTAGCTAGGTATGTAAATAACATATAAACTACACATAATACCTGCCCTTCGTCATAGTGTGATAACCAGAGTCTGTTAGTATTATATTGTTTGAGTTTGAAGCCTTCAAATATACTTACAGAAACGTGTACCAAAAAAGACTACAAATCGCTGTCCCCACCGTACCCTCACCCTATCCTAGCAGAAAGCAGAATCTTGGCAAAGTAAATATTTAGCAAAGTAATTAACGAGTAGCAAGTACGTCGAGTAGCCCCTTGTACAGATTCTTGCGTGTTCAAGAATTTCAGCTGTTTATTAATTACAAGCTCCAAAACTATGAGGGTATTGTAAACTTTGGTAGTTTCCAAAAAAGGTATGGGAAACTATTTTGGTAGATATAGAGGTTTTTATTGAAAGCTCTTGTAGATAGACGATAAAGTTTCAAGCGATTTTTCTTTCTCAACATTTTCTTGCGAAGTCTTTAACTATTCAGTAAGGATTTTTGTTATCCTATAGTTGTGGTTATTACTTAATCCCTACTAAATAAATGCCAAAGTAACTCTGTCTGTTACGCTTTCACATCTAAACCACTGTACTGATTTAAATGAAATTTGGCACAGAGATAGAGTTGACCTTGAGAAAGAACATAAGATAGTTTTTATCCCGGACTTTTGAAGAATTGTCTCAGATTATCTCTCTCTCTTTATATATCCTTAAGTTATGTTTAGTTGTAAGGCAAATACTTCAAGTAAGCCGTTGTTACTTGGTCAGTTTAGAAGCTTAGCTTATGACAGAGAGAACGAATTTATTCTGTGGGCCAATGATAAATATAAAAAAGTTCAGATAACAACCAGAAAATTCATGAATGAAAGCAAAAATTAAACCAACCAAAAGGACGTTGATTATTTAATAATGGCGCAGTAAAGCAGTATACCAACCACACGCGGTATTCCAAAGTTACGTTGTCAAAGGAAAAATTTCAACTCCCTCACAGCGTTGTCACATTTTTCAATTTGTCAAAGTTGAGTTATGAGAGCGCCTATCTAGTGAATACGACGGTTTAAAATGTTTGTTATACCGGTTAAATGTCGTGGTTTGGTAATGTTTAAGAAGTTTTTGGTGTTGTGTGACATCATTTTTGGTGTGGCGTGTTTTGTTTTTTTGTTTATACTCGACGTGCCGTTTCAAATTCAAACTAAGAACGATAGAACGGTCGCGTTTTAAAATATCGTATGATATACATATTTGTTTGTGTGTTATTTTCACTTTTCCACCATTCTCGAGAAAACTATGCAAATTAAGAATTTCTTAGTTCAAATAAATATGCGATTATGGATGTTTTATTATTAGCAAGCTTCGAGCAACCGGATTTTAGAGGCGGTAACGAGTTACCTATGACATAGATAAAAGTTTATTTAACACATTTCGTATATATTTCATTTATAACAATAGTTTTTAGAATTTAACACTGATACATTCCCATAGAGAAGTAAAAAACCCAAGGACTGCCTTGGGTTTTTTACAACAAAAACACCCTAAAAATATAATATTGTTTTTAGTTTCACATAATATTCGCCATAAGTTTCAGCTTCGGAAGTCGTTATAATATATCACCCGCAGTCTCCTTTACATAACAAGATATTTCAGCTACCAATCTAGCCGTGAAACATACGCGAAAAACAGGAAGCGTGGGTAAGGGAAATAATATAACATGAACGTTTAGCCTTCAAAGAAATTGTGTGTCAACCGAGTGAAAACGATGGTAAATCGCTCGTATAGTGTTTGGGACTATATTTTTTATGGTTAACAGTATAATGTTAGTAGAAAACATGTTTATTATTCTATTCTGTTGGTGTTTTTCTGTTATGATCACAATTTTGGCGCAGTGGGTGGTCAATCAAAAGCTAAATTTTGTATTGCTAATTTGACCCTAGAATCCCTTCTTCTTAGCGTTAATTCCGTGTCGTGTCGGGGTCTGCTTTGCGTATCCTGTTTGTGTTCTTCGACTTCATCTGTCCTGGAAATCTTCGAGTTCGCATTTTAATTCGACTCCAGAATGACGAAATTAAAATCTGTCATAGGTATGATAGATTCATGTCATCTTTACCAACGAATTGTATTTTAATATTTAAGTTCTAGCTTCATTTTCTAAGATATTTTCTTATAGCAAAGAATCTACCAACTAAGCAACAAGCAGAAGCCACTACCCAGAAATAATAATCGACATGCATCAAGAAACCACAACACTAATTAACCCAAGCTATATGACAGTCTACATTACTCACATGTAACAAGCGAGGTTTATCTCGAGAAGCATCGCAGACTCCGGGTCCACGCAAGATGTAGATAGTACCCAATATAATTGAAATGCCCCACGGAGGGTAGATTTGGTCGTGGATTAAGGTCCCTTTGCACAGTTGAATGAATTGCGACGCTGATATTTTTTGGCTGTGTTTGCAGTTTTGTAGTTTTGCTTACTTTTATTTGATTTAGTTAGTGGCACTGAATACCTACGATTTTGTGTTAATATCATAGTATCATAGCGAAGTTAGAAAGAAACGAATATTTAGCAATTTTTTTCTGCATGCTCGGGTCTATTTTTATTTAAAAATGTTATACTATTAAATCCTTACGGGATACGTAAGGTTTTAATTGAAAATTATACTTACTTCTATCTTGTTAAATTATGTGCCCCAAGATATTCACAATCTTTGGAAAATCCTTAGAAATTTCTTTTTAAAAATTATTTCAAAGGTTTCCTTTTGCCATTTTGCCGATCTAGCGTAAGGAACGTTAAGCAAGAAAGTTATGATCTTAAATAATATTTTCATTGACGCGGATATTTCTTGGTGTAGTGCGTTTCATAAGAAGATAGCGATTTATTGAGTAGGTATATACGGTAATTATTACTAACTATAGGACAATTGATACATAGATGTTATTAATTGAACAAAAGTACAAAATATATAAAGAAACTAACCAGATTTTTGATATTCAACAATCTTTGTTTTTCCACTTTGTAACTACATTAATAGGCTTAAATTATTAAGAAGATTAGATAAATTCTAACCAATCGAATTTCGTGTTACCTTCTGCTTGGCGGGAAGAACTGAGAAAATTGGTAGAAAGTATATTATAATATTAGTAACTATAGTTAATTCTCACAAATACATTTTCATACTCCGCTACGTCCTACCCTCGTACCACCCCCCACGGTCAGTAATTAGTGGTAGCTACAAAACTTCCGAGTCATTAGCGCTACCCGTGCTAATTGCAGATCACGCTTCGCCCAATTACTTCCCTACCTGATAGTTAGCGCCGTCAGCTAAGTGTTTCTTATCCTGACGGTTAGGGGTTCCGGGGTTTATTTTTCATTAGATTTTCGGGATGAACAAATTAAGTTGGGTTTGAATACATTTGATACTAATATGGGGTGAGATATTAACTTACATATAAATGTAGCAAAGTTACTGTTTGATTTATAAATTAATATTATCTATAATATAAAAATGAATCGCAAAATGTGTTGGTAAGCACATAACTCAACAACGCCTGGACCAATTTGGCTAATTCTTTTTTGTTGTGTTTGTTATTGTCAGGAGAAGGTTCTTATGAAAAAAAAAATAGGGTAAAATAGAGAAGTCAGTTGACGGGAGCGAAGCCGCGGGCAAAAGCTAGTTAATATATAATATTCGAAGTTCTGATTTCTGCGATTCGGATGTTTTTAGATTTTTCAGGGATTTTCAGTACTTAGGTGTCTCGATATATCATTAGTTTTGTAGCAAAAAGTTGAGGTTCAGCATTTATCATTAGGGTATTAATAAAATATAGGCTTAATTCTATGTCATATATAATCTGGCTACCTCTTAAGATAGAGTAATAAAATAATGATGATATCGAAAGCACAAAAAATATAGTCAATTTTCACGACCAACTGCCATTTCACCCAGAAAAAAATCAACACAAAAATCTCTATTCACTAACCTACTTCTTTACTTCACTAATTACTATTACACAACCATCCCCAACAAATGACTTGTAGGTACCACCATTATTGTACCCGAATCACTTGGCATCCCATTTTTAGTAATAAAGCTATCCCATTCACGGCGCGGGCCCATTAGTTGTTTGTTCAGTGAGATTTGTGGCCCACTAGTCGTAGCGTGAATGGGACACGGTCAAGACTGGCGCCGGCACGACGGCCATTGGTACGCTTGACGAAGATTGTGTTAATGTGTATACGAATTGGCAAAATGCCGACGACATTTGAATAAAGTAAAAATAATAAAAAATAATATTGTTAGATCTGATTGTTTACTTTCTTTTTAATGAAAGTGGAAATATGTGTTTGAAGTTTTTTTTACTTGTACAAAGAGTGTGTTCGATATGATATTATTTCGTCACTGTTTTGTTAGTAAAGACATCATTTATTTTTTCTTCAGACAAAATATATCAATGATAAAATATTATTTCTGAGTTTCAACAATCTATATAGATCTACAGAGACAGTACGAAATAAACACACCTCGTGACCTATTTTTTCTGAGCATGTCATTATTTTCTTCTAAGTGAGTAACTCGATCCTTTCGGAAATATCAATTTGATACGTCGACTGGATTAATAACGTATTGTATTTCTTTTTTCTACCACAATTATCCTTGCTATGTACCTAATAGTATATATAAAAATCCTATGTATTGATGAGGTTTACTAATTTGGACAAAGGATAAAAGGCTGCCAGCCTTTTGGACACGCTCCCAATCAACATTATGTAGAAGAATTTTCTGAAGCTTTTAGTACAAATCGTTTGGTTATAGTGTAAATACTTATTATTATTTTTTTTATCTTGCAAAAAGTCGGTAAGTATTTCTGAAGAATATGTAATGTTCTTGACTGTTTCTTGACTTTTTATGAATTAGTAAGTTTATTTTTAAATAACGTATTAAATAATTCTTGTCCAGCCAACAACAGAATCTTGCGTATCAAACGATCGACGGCGTACCCAATGAGTGGTATCGTAGCAACGTCGTAGCACTAGAGCTGCACCGCTACGAGCGTAGCACCGTAGCACCGTAGCCGGGACTGCGCATAATTTATCGTCGTGTATCGGAAACGCCTCCGTGGTGCACCGCTAATATATTGCTATCTAGGATAAAACTGCGAAGAAATCGATGCTCGTTAATTCTTCTATAGATTGTAGCTTTTTATGTGTATGTTGTTTGAATAGGAGTTTGAAAATGGTTGGTATTTTATGTTGCAAAAATAATTAGACCGAAAAATATCACAATCATAATAGTTAATTTTTGCATTTGTTTTTCTGTCTGACTGTAGTTATAGGCTGAAAAATGCGGGCTTACAATTTATTTTCTGAAGCACTTTATTTACCAACTTTACCACAGCAGCTTTACCAACAAAATTCCTCAATATCCTACCAAAAACATTTCCCTATCCAAAAATTCCCCAACACAGCTATTCTTGAAAACTTCTCTTATTTACCATACCCTTTCACGGGATTTACGTCCGCACTTCAAAACTTGGCCTCTTTAAAACTACAAACTATTCGGCCATGTCGGCCCAGTTTATGAAAAGGCCGTCCGTACGTCAACGGCTGAGATAAGGCCGTGCGCACACCGACGACCATTAATATCAATCACCGCGCGTCGTCTATGGAAGGTAGACTGTGTGATAACGCCCTTAGAAAGGTCGTCGTGAAAGGAGGTCCTAAATGTCGGGAATTTACCGGTTTTTGTAGTGTTAATAGTTTGTTGGTGAGGGTTTTGATAATATTTTGTATTAGGTTTAGAAGGTTCTATCATACGTACGGGAACTTTTTTTACGGTCTTATTTGAGCAGGTTCTTAGTTTGACCTGTATATTTGAGTGCTATTATCTCACGTTTGGCTGGACTGATTTGGATGCGGCTTTAGCAAAAGTATTTATTTAATTATTTATTTATTTATAAGTATTTATTTACTTTTGGTGCAATTTATAAGATTATTATACATATAAGAGGGTGATGGACGTGAACTAACCCCTATTTAAAAAAAATATTACGTAATAACCCGGAAAATGGCGAACATTTGTGAAAAGAACAAAAACAAACAAAACACAAAAAAAACTCTTGAACTCTCATTTCAAAAGTTTTTCATATCCAACCAATCAAAACTCACAGCATCAAAACACAACTATAATAAAAAATATTAGCATAAACAATCGACGAACACCGTAAAATATTAATGACGACTCGAGTAATTAAATCGCGCGATGGCGGAAACTCGTCAAAATATACGGTTAGTCATAAATTGTATCGCGAATATAGTGCCGTCTTATAATTCAGGGAGGTAGTGGCTCGTGAACTGACCCCTACTAGGGTACTGAAAGGCATACATATTTATGCAAGACTAGATTTCAAATAAAACGTTCTGAAAGGCTTGCATTTATGATTTATTATGATTTTGACAAAGTTAGACAGTTATTTTCACATGTGTTTATAAATACAAAAGTCAGTTGAACTTTTTGTAATAGTAGGTACTGCATATGTTTTGCTGGGGGTTTTTGATAAGTAAGACTCCTTCTACTCCTTCTCCTTCTCGTATTTGAAAAAAGGCTTTCGGTTTATGGTAAAACTCGCTCCAATGTCTTTTAATTAGCATTTCTCAAGAAAAGTGTGACATTAAGAAATAAAAATCAATAAACGTATTTTAAGTTTGACAACTACTTGTGTTTAAAACCAAAAAGACTACCCAATATTTCAATTAATCTTTTTTCTATCTATTTCTAATATGAGACTATCACCAATTCCAGAACCTGCAAAAAAATAACCTTGCCTTACCCATACCTTTGAAAACCACTAGTACCACCCCAAGTCACCGAATCGTATTTATGCGTCTGAGATCGCACATCCTCGCCGCATAAATAACGTAGCACAGCACGATACTACAATTTATGCGCGCACCGCACCCAATCCGATGCAACGCCGAATTAACTGCAACTCTTATGTAAGCAAATGATAGAGAAAACTCTAGAAGTTAAATTTTATAATGGAGATACTGCAATTCAATCAGATGCAACGCCGAATTAACTGCACTTCTTAGGCTGCGCGACCACATACATATACGTATATTTATGATATAATCACTAACGGTTTTTTTGTAGGAGAAAATTTTACACACGATCTACAAAGCCCCGGTCAAAAAATCCTAGTAAAACGTCCTACAAAAAATCGGTTGCATCTAATAATAATCGGTGACCTATTTTTTGTAGGACAAAAAATTTACTTACTGATAGCTATAGTGCTACACACATGTCCTACAAGAAGTTGGTCAGAAAACCCTAGTATCGCACATCCCTGCCGCATAGGTAAATAACGCGCTACAATTTATGCGCGCACCGCACCCAATCCGATGCAACGCCGAATTAACTGCAACTCTTATGTAAACAAATGCTAGAGAAAACTCTAGAATGTTCGAGAAGTTTGAAGTGTGTTATTATGGTCATGCAATAACAATTTAAGGCCTAAGTTCACGTACAAAATAAGCGCCGGGTGTCTTACAACTACTGTTTGCTATGAATTTTCATGTTCAAATCAAACAGTTGTTTTATGCAAATAGACGTTTATGTTGTCGGTGAACTTGGGCTTTAGTGTGTGAAGGATGGATGTGATAAGTAGGGTAGTGTGTAATGCAGATGCTGCAACTGCATCAAACTATCAACTTGTATCAAATATTTCTATAAGTACAAGGGGTGGCAAAATAGCTAAGATAAAAGTTTAGTTCAAGTAACTTATAACTTAGTAAATAATTTCCACGAAAAAATCTTTTGTCCATTTGTAATACCCCTTCTTTGATGGCGTCATGACATTTCCTACACAAGTCTGTTTTGTTTCAGGTGGATCCCACACTGACACGTGCCTTTCTCCTGAGTCTTCTCGTTGGGGTATGTTCACAGTTTACGAAAATTCATTCTTTCCCGCTTAGTAATTATTGAGAACACTTCATAAAGTTTGTAACGCTTTCTCAATAAAATTGGCTAACGAATGGGGAGTTCATAAGCAATTAGGAATAGCAAGCTAACTTACTGTCATCTAACAGGGTCCATTACTTAACATTATGGAATGCAAATGAAAATGCGTTAACACATGTCACAAGAGCGTAGCTCGCGCGTCTTTGCTTGAAACATGGTGTTGTGTGATCCTATCTAAGGTGTACAAACGGACATGAATGTGCTTTCCTACCCCATCGCTCTGTCAATACTTAATGATACTTTCCGTTCTCAGCGTTCTATAAGACATGTTGATGTCTTTCGGATAATGCCATTTCCGTAGATCCGTTGTGCTCATTCCGTTTTGGGTATTGAGTGGCAGTTGTTTTAGATATTATCTAGGGGTTCTCTTTGAAAGGCACGCTTCGGAGGAGGGTGCAGTTACTTTAATAAAGTTACTTTTTTTTTTCTTAAAACGCTGCTAAAATTCTTATGAAATACAATTTCAATAGGTAATGTGAAATAGGCTGGTGTTTAAAGTGCATAAATATTCCATGTTTCTTTTTAATATAAAAAAGGAATACTTATTTATTGATTTATCAATTAAGCAATTTCAAACCTAGTTCCGGACCTTTTTTCAAAGAATCCGCTATAGGTACGTCGTTTTATACTGCACATAAATAGATTTTTATAAATAAACTCAATATTCCACAGTGTATTTTAAAAAATATTTTCCGGTACGTTGCTTCCTATCCTACATATACCAAAAACATACATATACATAGTTATAAATCCGTGTTTGTTTTGAGCGTTACATGTAAATTGTATCTGTCAAACAAATTGACGCGCGTCGCGATGAAAGAGACGCTAAAAGGTTGTCGCTCTGCGGAAATGGGTGATCGAAGCTTCAACGTGAAGCACAGATAAATACGAAAATATAAGGATTTTTTGTTTTTGTTTAGATTAGATTTAGGCAGTGGGCTTAGGGATTAAAGCCGCCGCCTCTTATGTATGAGCGAGCAGGTTCAGGCAAGTACCAAAAGATAAATGCATATGTTTAGTATGCCTTGGACACCAAAAACCTTTTGAGGACACATTTAATTTTTAAAAAATGCTTATTCTTACAACTTGTGTCGCTGATATTTAGGTCATCGTCATCATCACTGTGCTTAATGTATGTACATTGTTATGTTAAAATACAGTTATTTATTGCTAGGCCTAGTTGTAAATGTAAAAGAAGACATACTCCCCGCGACCAACATACAGTTCGTAAAGTTCAAAAACCAAAGCCCACAAATAATAAATATCAGTGCCACGATCACATCGTTTTTAAACCAACAATACTGTAAAGTTCCGCAAGAAACCATTGTTTTCTCAGAAAACGTATTATCTAACAAATAGCTGAAGAGTTTGAGAACCGAGGGCTGTTCGTGATATTTCATTTTTCATCTCGCTAGAGATGTTTTTGTACGGTAAGAAAAGTGCAAATGACGCTTACCAAGATTTCCGAGAAACCAGGTCGCGTTGACACTGCGCCGGTAACAATGAATGGGGGGTTTGTAGACGAGCGGTTTTATGAAGGAATTTTTAATCGTACCTATAACTTAAGGAGACCTAAGGAAAAACTGGTTTAGTTTATCAGCTTCAAAACTCTCCGGCCCGCTCTTGTCGGATTGCTGTCCTATCATGAGAGTAAAGAAATAGGGAGTGCTCCTGTGTCTGCGCAAATGCTTGTGCTTGCAAATAATATGTCCTATGCAGCTGACTAATCTCTTTACATAAGAAAAGCGACTACCAGCAATCGTCCCTGACGCCATTACTTCACTATCAGGATTTGTTTAGTTGAAATTGAATTGTAACATAATATATTCATTCAATATTCCAAAGTTTTGATCACTAATACCATTGCACTTATGACAAACCAAGCTAAAATTCTAATGCTAACACGTTTTTACACCTTTCACATTACACTACATGTCATATTAAGCACGTACAAAGTCTAGAACATTCTCCATCTATTAAAATTCCAGCCGACATTAGTCGCCCGTCTGTCGCTCCGACAAACGCTGCAGGGGGACTGTTAACAGCATTTGGTCGCAGATTAAGCTATTCACAGACCAACGTTATTGTCTAATTGTGGTATTGTTGAGACCTCTTGAACGCCGCGGTACTCGCTTATCTTCGTCAAGCATTTAGTTCATTTCATTATGGAACGTTAAAAATGTCGGTCGTTTGTATGGTTATTAAATTATGTTGGTGGTTTGTGAACCTTGGTAGATTTTAAAGTTTAAAGTGCTATTAATATTATTCCTATCTTTGTTTTTTTTAATCAATTTAAAAGGGGAAAAAATGAGTTATAATATCTGAAAATTGCACAATTAATTATAGATATTTAATTTTAGATCGATCTCAGTGGCGTGCACTTGGAGAGGCCTATGTCAAGCAGTGGACTGCGATAGGCTGATGATGATGATGATAGATATTTAAGAAATTGCTCAAGTAGGCATATTACAAGCGTTTAGATTTACGCTATCACTTGTTCACTAAACCTATGAATCAATCTTCTATCATTCAAAATAACAGCATTTGGTCGCAGATTAAGCTATTCACAGAACCACGTTATTGTCTAATTGTGGTATTGTTGAGACCTCTTGAACATCGCGGTACTCGCTTATCTTCGTCAAGCGTTTAGTTCATTTCATTATGGAATGGCTGGCTGTTGCGGTAAAAATGACGGTCGGTTTTTGGTTATTAAGTTATACTGGAGGTGGGATTCGTTCTTGTTGTTATGAGAGGTTGCAAAGTTTATTAGATTCTTATTTTTGTCTTTTGTAATCGTCACAAATTGGAAGTGTCTTATTGAATAATCATATAAGCTTAAGATTTACGCTATAGCTATAACTTATTATTGTCAAAAACCCATGCACCAATCTTTATCATTCAAAATTGTGTAACGTTTCCATTTTTACATACACAATATTAACAAAAATATAACTTAATCTTTTTTCTCTCTCTATGAGGTACCTAAATACCGTACAAATAACCATTACATCCCCAATAAAAACTAATTAATATCAACATGATCTCTGTATCGAGCACAAGTTGGAGCGGTTGCGCGACATCCCTGCTCGCGTTCCAGACATCTTCCGACAATCTGAGCGGCGATGACGCGGCTGTTACACGCTCTGTGAACCACCAGTGAGGTGTGTCTCACTGTTAGCGATAAAAAAAACACGTTTTAAGCTTGTAAACTAATTTAAGTTATTCAAAAATTTGAAGTATAGACTTCTCCAATTGAATTTTCGGCATGTTGGAACAGTCAGTATTGAGTCACTTTTTGAAGAATACACACTTTTTAATACAAGATAGGGCTGAGACTAAAAGAAGAGTTAGTAAAAGTTTGTTTAGCCCTGTGTTTTCAAAATTGTGGAGTAAATATTAATGGTTTATATCTACAAACACAAGATAAAAACTTAAAGCTAAGTTTCACAAAAATCGCGGTACCTGGCACCCCACCCCAAGAGCTAACGAGCAAAAAGCTCGGCATACTCAGCGGTCCGAATTACCCTGATTCCGGGTAATTACAGGGTAGCAACCCTATCCTGAACACTATGTCACGGTGACGTCATTAAAGTAAGCAGAATTGTAGCGAAAGGGTTAAGATTAAAGGCCGTCGACAAAGGCTGAATCGGTAATCATCATTGCTTTAAAAAGACACTTAATTACCAAGCTGGGATATGGTAATTTTGTTGCGGCGTGAGCGGTGTGGAGTTGAGTGAAGTTACATGTTTTGTGAAATGGTTTTGTTGACGCTTAAGGATGCTGTTGATGGGGTTTTAACGTTTCGTGGTTGTGAAGACGGTTTTAAGATTTAGGTACTTTAATTTTGTTGGTTAAATGTTTCCCGATGATGGTGACGTAAACACTTTGTGAATTATTTTTAACCCCTTTAACAAAACAGAGGTTTAAAAAAAAATTGTGAATAAACAGTTCGGTAAGGTGGTAAGTATAGTTTAATGTGTACGAAAAATGTTCCTAAGAATTACAAAATATGTGATGTGGACGTATATATAAACGTAAATAAGGTTGAAAAAGAACATTCATTTTGGTATTTCGACGATAATCATGTACCAACACACATAACCAATACAACATTCTTCTTTCTTGATTAGAAACTTATCACAGCACTTCCCAACACAGCAACGTGCAGTAATCCTTACCCACTGCAGGAGAGTGCACGTGCATTTAGTCAGCAGCCGGCCAGACGGCGTTATCTGCCGGCATCGCGCCCAATTACTGCTCTACCCCGGCGCCCTAGCGGGGATGAAGATAACATCGCGAGTGCGTTGTGTCGGATTTATTATTTCTGCTAATTTGACAGTCTGGTGGTGGTAGTGATTGGTTTTGTATAATATAAGTGTATTTTTCAAGTGTTTTATTTATTTTCTATCTGTTTTTGTTTGGTGCCAAGCGGCATAGTGTTTTTAACCAAACAAATACCTACCAAGAACTATCAAGCATTGAAAGTGATCACAAGATGCACTGTCAAGAATATGTCGTTGGTTGCTTTTTCTTCTTCGTATCATTTAAGATTGATCAGGTCTATATATTTGGGAGATATGTAACTGTCATTTATTATTGGTAGCGATGAACAATGATCCTTTGGAGTTCTGAAATTACTTCCATTTCATGAATCCGTTTTATATACCTGACACATTTTTTCGAGTCGTTATATTCTAGTGACACGTCCTTTCATTTAACTAAAGACAAAGATGAAATAGTCCTTTTCCTATCAAAAAATATTCTATATCTAGGCCAAAAATATCCAGCTCTAAGCCATTAGTATTCACGTCCAATATGACCTAAGATCTCCACAAACAAACATCAATACCCACCAATTACTTGTAACACTTTACTCTTTGCTCTGATAATCCTGACACGAACCATCCTAATACCACCAGTCTTTAAATAAGCCAGACAAATAAGGTTAAGCACGTAAAGAATTAGCGAAACCCTTGGATAATTGCCCTCAGTTACCCTTGGTGGGGTTCGAAATGCAAGCCCCATGCGTTTTGTGGTGCTTGTAGTTTTTGCATTAAGTGCATGTAAGTGCGTGGTCATTATTCGTGTGAGTTTTTAATTGGCATTGGTGTTTAGTGATATTCAGTTCCTGGAAATTATATAATAAGTATGTTTAAACTTTTAGCTTTTCGAAACATACCGAGGGAATTGCTTCCCGCATCCGAGTAAAAAGTAGCCTACGTCCTTTCTCATACTTAGTACTATTTAGGTATGTACAAAACAATGAAATCGTCGCCGTAGTTTTGGCACGAACTCCGGACAGGGGCAGAGTTACTATCGTATTTTCAATAGGTAAAGATTTGCCAATAGGTTTTCATGTTTTTATACAGAAATTAATATTGCCAAGTACAGGTGCTATATCCTACATCTCAGCTTAGTCTAACAATATTATAAGTAGGCGTAGAGAGCGTGTCTTTCATCAAATAAATCACGACATTTCTTTCGCAACTAAGTATAGGAGACAGATAGGTAATAGGTAATTGACAAGATAAAGATATGTATTAGTATTTTTTCATCACAACGTCTAACAAAATAATGTATACTTAACTAAATACATCCAATATTCAGATAATAAAGCTATACACGGTTATCTTAGTCGCCCCAATTCGCGAATATACGTCGCGTCCACCCCATTAGACATTCTTACGTACAGCGAATTACACCACCTTACACATACAGTTCCAACCCAACACTCCTTTGGAATTTCAACCTTAGGAGTAGGAAGATAAGGGTGTGTGTGAAGTTTTTGGGGTGTAAGTGTATGTTGGTCTTATCTCAGTATCATATGACATTGACCGGAGTTGAGGGTACGAGATGACTCACCGTCCGCATAAGGGAAAGTTTCGACATTGAGAAGGTTTCTCCAGACGTAGATATAAATGTTAATAGATGAGGTATTTTTATTGTTATAACCCTGTGATGACGGGATGGGATGAGGGTCTTTTGTGCCTGTGTTTTATGAGGAGAATTACGTAAGGAAACTGTCAAGAGATGTCTGGGTCCTTTTGATTCGATTGCATATTGATTTAGAGGTCTGGATTTTTGTTTAGTTACACTTGAGTGCAAAAGAATCGGCCAACTTAAGTACTTAGGTATGTTTTGATCGTAGGTAATTAATAGTCGCACTTTTTTTTTTCAAATCGAACATCTTTAGGTTTAGCATTTATAATGCAAGCCCAAGTTCATTGTCAACATAAGTGTCAGTTTTCCTTTACTATGAATATTTACGTACAATTTTCGAAGTAAACTGATATTTTACTGCTACAACTGAAGTTTATAATGTCACTGAAAAAGGGCTTTAAATTTTTCTTACATGCTAAAGTTCTCAAAGATCTTATTCAGGACAGCCTATTAATAGCCCTTACAAGTCTACTTTTATACATAAAAATAAAATCAATGTCCAAGTAATATTGTCTGAATAGAAACTAAGCATAACTTCGCTAACGAGCGGACGACCTGCTCCTTTGAACATAGGACGACAAAACGTTTGAGGAATATCTACAAAAGACTGCTGAAATGGCAGAAATGGACCGATACTTACTTTTCTAGTTGATATGAGTATGTAAGTAAATGCCATATGTGAAAGAAGGCACTGAAGTACACATAAAGTAGTGAAGTGCTTACAAAATTAAGTAGATACAATCATTTACTTAATTTATGTACAATTTCTATGAACAAGAAACTCGAGCCATAAAACCGAAATAAAAATCGGCAAACAGATTTCCATGCCAAGCAGGGTTGTATCTATAGTCTACCTCTAGAAAAGAAAAGGACAGTTCCCGTGTTTATCAACCATTGAGAGAACCAAACCATTCGAATATATTCTGTATCTACATACTTATCCAGAATCAAACTAACGCAATTAGAGCTGAAAAATAACCTCATTTACGCAAAATATCACTAGACCAACGCAGACAAAAAACAACAAACTTAATAACAAAATAATAAACTCATTACCTATTCATAACAGCGGGGCGTAGTAAATGAGATATTGATTAACGAAATTTGCGTTTCACCGCACTCTATAATAGACATCTCTACGAACTATCGACAAAAACCCGCAAATGATTTGCAATTATGCAGTCTCAATGGACTTATTACATCAATAGGGGCTAGGGGGAGCTAGCAACAATTGAATTTTAACGACCTCTATAATACTTGGGGCATACGGACAAGAAGAGTGGATGTCTTGGAGATTATTTTATGGGAAAGTTTTACTGACAAATTCAGGAAAAAGTGGAAAAAGCCAGTGTATAATTTCTTTTCAATGTTTGAGATAAAACAGCAAAAGAAAACTTCAATATCTCAAAAATCTATTTATTTTTTAAATGCCTCTACGGAACATATATTTGCGTGATGTGACGAAAAGGTTCTCAAATAAGAATTATCTAAAAAAAAGACAAGTGTCTTGAATATATTTTTTTTAATTGAGCTATTTGTTATTTAATATTCTGCTATTTTTAACTATTTTTAGAACTGGTGTAGGATGTTAATATCCTACAGCAGTTTTGAATACAACAATCAAAAATAAAACTCCTTACACGTATTTTACGAATCGCCCTTCACGACCGTATGTCCCGACAAAGATTTGGTCACAGATGGTGGTCTAGATTTCGCTCGCAGGCGATCCTATTTGTGACGAACCGCGTGGTCACGAAATAGACTTAACATAAACGTTAATACATATACATTATTTATATAGCTTTCCACATTAAGACGAGTCCTTTGATGTGGACTTAGCTTTTTATTTAATCAAAATTGATATACTCACTAGACATAATGAATTTCTTGTGGTAAAAAATTGTAGGGTAGTAATCGTTCGTGTATTATAAATAGGGGAGGCAAGGGTTTTAAATTGATAGTTTATTGATTGAAACTAAGTTTTTTAGAAGGGCTGTACCAGGGCCATTCTCATAGGGCTCCAAAAGGAACACAGGTGGATGGCACCCCTAAAGTATGCAGCTTTATACTTTTAGTATAGGTCTTCATTATATTAAATAGTAATTCATAGTAAAGAGAAAAATGAACTTCAATCTACTAGGTACCCAAATAAAAAAACACGTGTCACACGCGAGGCATACACTAGAATCAGTAGAATCTCACACAAAAAAACTATACACCAATTAGAGAGCAATTCAGTACAAAAAAGAGGGACAAATTAAGGGTCGTAATTATATTGAATTGGTTTAGGGACGCGTGCGCACGTGCGACACACGCGCCATCTAACGAGGCGCTGTGAGCGACGATGATCATGTGTCAGACTGACGTCACTGTTTGAGGATTAGGAAAGGGATTAGTTTGTGTTCTTTTGGTGAGCTTTGGCCTGAAAAGAGGGCAGAAAAGAATAAGCTTGTATATTATAGTTCCCAAATTAATACCGTTTTTACACGCTTTTTATTAGCTTCACCTGTATGTTTGTAACCGACTTCTTTGGGCGCGATTTTGACCCACTTCAAACGGCTAGATTTCGTTCAAACTTTGTAGATTTATTGAGGACCGATGACAATACACTAATTTGATAAAATTATTCCATTTTTAACCGACTTTCCAAAAAGGAGGAGGTTACACATACACATCGATTACTCCGAGGTTTATAGACCGATTTACGTGATTCTTTTTTTGTTCGACTCGGAATAGCTGCCAGTTGGTCCCATAGTCATCAGGTCAGGATCTGATGATGGAAACCCTGAGAAATCGAGGGCAACCTTCGAAAGTTGTAGGCATACATAGGGTAAAAACTTGACACTCAGGTGTACGCCTAATAGCACTATTCAACTGTGAAGATTTGGAGCTGACCTGATGATGGAGACCAGAGAGGGTCCAGGGAACTCGACAACTGAATATGTAAACTACCTTGTGTTTGGGCTTAAATTATTTGTATTGACAAGACCTTTGCAACAGTGAAGGTTTGGAGCTGACCTGATGATGGAGACCAGAGAAAGTCGAGGGAACTCGACAACTGAATATGTAAACTACCTCGTGTTTGGGCTTAAATTATTTGTATTGACAAGACCTATGCAACAGTGAAGGTTGGGAGCTGACCTGATGATTGAGACCAGAGAAAGTCGAGGGAACTCGACAACTGAATATGTAAAATATCTCGTTTGGCCTTATATTCTTTGTATTGATGAGAACTTCCCACTTGTATGGGCAGTGACAACTATTCGTATCACTGAGAAGCTTTAAACAAAAAAAAAGTAGAAAATAAATAATAGTTTAAAAAAAAAACTAAAAAACACGCTTTTTATAGAAAACCGAACTAAAAATTAGAAAATAAATTTCAATGAATATAAATTAATAATAGTGTGAATACAAAAAAAAATATTTAAAAAAAAGCGTGGGGTGCATGGTGTCAATAGTTATAAATATTTTATTGACAGATATGAGTAGAGTGATTTTCATTTCGATAAGACCTTAAAAAGCACCTCACGCTTTTTTTAAATATTTTTTTTTGTATTCACACTATTATTAATTTATATTCATTGAAATTTATTTTCTAATTTTTAGTTCGGTTTTCTATAAAAAGCGTGTTTTTTAGTTTTTTTTTAAACTATTATTTTTTACTGTGAGTAGTGTCTTATTGTTACATTTTTAAAGTAAAGGATGCTATAAAAACTTTTTACCTACTTTTTAAATTACATTAAAAGATATTTTGACAAAGATTCTTCAAGAAATCTGATTTCATTTTCTTAAACTATACCCTATAAATCTGTCACAACAGGCTGCCTAACCCCCTTACAAAAAAAAATCCAAATAAAATGTATTGTAGAATTCAAAAGCCGATAAAAGTTCATTCAATCCTTTTCTCTTTAAAATGTCCGTGTTTTAGAACAATTAAACAGCTCGGCACGTGTCGACCGCTCAGTGACTCACTGACTCACTCAGTAATGAGTGAACGACGAATGAATGATAATAGGAACGGCGACGTCACGCTGTGTACTTTAGTTTTAGGAAATTGTATTGTGCTTGGGGCGTTTTTAAGGGTGCATTTATGGGAAATGAGTGACAAAATTAGTACTGCAATAATAATTATTATTATAAAGTATTAATATCCGGCGGGCGTCTATACTCCTTCTACATAAGTAGGCTGTAATCGCTGAAATTATGAGTTACCTACATACATTGGTTTTGGTTGGTCCAACCTTGGGTCGAACCCTACAATTATGATGTTTTAGCAGTAATGTTTTCTATTCTTCTGTCTTATTTTCTTTCTTAACTTCTTATTTTTATATACTTTTATGAGTAGTTTTTTATACTGTCAACTGTGTAAAGTAAAATCTTCTTCTGAGATTCCCCAACCAATCTTAACCATACAAAATATTTCAAAACAAGCCTTCAGAACCCTCACCATACCTTTGCACGGCCATAATTACAAATGATACTCATCTCAAGTGCTCGTCAAGTTAATTCTCTAAGCTCTTTGAACTATCGTTGGCAAATTCATATTTTCCCAGCCAATGGGCTTGAAAATGACTTGAATTATACGTGCGAAATGCAAGCGTACCAATGCTGATGCCGAGAGATTGTTTTAATTGAGTTTCCATGCTTGGATTTCAAAAATCGACTTAGGTTGTGACGATTTTGATTCGAATAGATTTAAGCTATCAGGCTTTTTGGCCTGGTCGTAATTGAATCGAATTTGGTGCTAGAGTGAAAGGAGCTAAAAGATATAAACTAAGAAAAAATACATATAATGCTTTAGAAATAAGTACTAACCTTGTAAATAATTTCATTCCTATCGTACATATTTGTTATATCGTGCGTGTACAAAAATAGTCATAAATAAATAAAGATTCAATTGAAATAAGATTTAATTTGGGTTCCGTGTAAAATTGCGGTCAGAATACAAAACATGTTGATAAATCTTACACATTATTTCCTACGATATAATTTATGATTTCATTGCAACGCATCCCTTATTCAGTACAACTTTAATCTGCAGTTAAAACTCCTTCGTTATTTAACTTTATCTCTGAGATACGGTTCGTAAGTATTTAGTTCTTAGTAGCAGCGATAAGTTTTCCACTCTTGCATCTTCTTTGATAGCATATTATTTGCGCTTAAGAAGTATTTACGTCAAAGATTCGTTATTGCTTGCCTTGATGGAAAATTAATAAGTAAATGTATTTATTTGTGAACTAGCTTTGACCTACGATTCTGCTCGCGTTCCGTGGTAACTGTTCTTGTAAATCCGGATAACAGCTATGGCCCTCCCCAATCAGAAAAATCAGAAAGATTTTTCTAAGTCGACCAGTACTAAGTTAGGAATTTATACATTTATATAGTAAACAACTAGAGTGATTAAGATTTTGGGATGAACAAACTAGGGTTTATTTTCTAGTTCCCTCTGGACGAAGCAAAACCGTAAAAATCCTAGTTTGATTACAAGAAGCCGTTTAAAAATCTTTTCAAAATAGTTTCCTACCCCGCAAAGGTACACCGTTTCCCAGCAAACAATTGAAAACTACTTTTTATTCAGAAAGCAAGGAGTTCCGTAGAAATATTTATAGTTCCTTTTAAGAGTTCACTTCTAAAATATTTTTCTCTATTTACAAAATGTTTGAGAAGCCTTTCTTGCGAACAAGTTCTGCGAAAGTTAAATTTTTCTCCGTAAACTGAGTGAAGTGACTTCCAACGATATTTCTGAAGAGCTGGTAAAATACTCTGGAATACGGTAGTTAGAAGTGAAAATAATATAAGTGACAAAGATCAGTATTCTAAAAATTTGGTGTAATTGTGAGTTAATGATGGAAGAATACAAAGATATAATGATTGGTTTAATTTTTAACAACTTGATTGTAACAATTTGTAACAACTTGATTGTACACCTAAACAAAAAAAAAGCATGTTAAGCAAAAAAATATTTTTTATTAAAAAAAAAATTGCCATGGCTCTAGAAGTCGGCGTATACAGGTTGGTGTTATGTCTATTTTGCCATCGACCTCTAGAGCTACTGCAAAAATTTCATATTTAAAACCATTCATAAAATAACCCATCCCAAAAATTATTCAACCAAAACAAAATTAGTAACCAGAAAACATTATGCAATTACACTAGCATTCACGAAAAATGAGTCCACAAAGTTCAAAGATAAAAACAGTAAAGTTCCGTACTTAACGTTGTGTTACACTTGACGGTGTAAGCGACCGCACAAGCATAAATATGTAGGTAGTATATGTGTATGTGGTAGTATGTAGGTAACGCTCGCCCGCCGTGCATATAAATGGACCCTCTCAAACGCATGAATCCTTTACCTGACTCCATTTCATTGTAAAACATGCAGCTTTAAGTTTTCTCTGGGCACTTTGTTATATATTTTTTCAAAGTTAAATATAGTGGTAAATAAAAGTTTGTAATGCAATTCAATTTGGAAAGTGAAATCTATGTTATATTAGTTACCTACTTAATGCCTATAGTTATTGAAAATACAAAACCGTAGCAATTAACTTAAACGATATAGGTATACAACGTTATTCAATAATAATGTACGTTCATTTGACTCAGGATATAAGAAAAAAGTTTATATACATTTGATACTTCACAAAACTGTCAGTATGTGACATAATGGTAATAAATAGTACGTACTTTAATATCATTTGACAAAGATACATAAGTAGGTAACTAACAGCTATTTCTTTCACTACCCAATCAAACACACTACAAACAGCAAACAAGCCCCGTTGCAATTAAACAAACGCGTCTAAAGAGCGATAACCAATGTGCAGTAACCGGTAATCTCGATCGTAATTACCGCGATACAGATTTACATTTAGATTACCGCGGTATTAGCATGCGACGGCCATAATTCAGCGCCTTGCGCGAGCGCCGGTCGGAGAACGGTAGATACACCATTTTAGCTGATTAGCAAAAACCGTGGCGCTTACGATAGTTTCGCCTCTGATTGTCAAACCCCAGGAGACTTTTATTAAGGGGTGATATGGAGCATTTTTAGTTATAATGGACTAAGGGTAGGGTGCAATTTGTGTAATTTGCATTGAATTGAGTATTGCAGTTGTATGCAATTAGAAAGAGGTTGAAGGACTTACGTATTTTGAGGTCTTTTTAGGGGGACACAATTATGTATAATTAGAAAATAGTTTGTACTGAAGTATGTCCACTTACAATAGTTGGATGGGAATTCATTAAGTACGCGTAGTAGGCTTTCATATGATTGTTATATGGTATTAAAAACTAGCTCTTTTTGTCTGATCGTCAATGTAATATTTTCCAAAGTTTTTTCCATAGTTTTCAACAATACTTATATTCTGTCCGGTAAGAAACTGTTGTTTAGGTACCATGAAAACTGCTATATGCTTTGGAGACTGAAGAAAGCATATGACTAGAAAAATCAACAAAAGACCATCCTATCTTCTATCAAACAATCTTTTTTTACCAACATGCTACATCCCCAAAAACACTATTCAAAACATACAAAAAAAGGAAACTTTGGCGTCCATAGGCACAAATCGTTTAGTTAGCTCGCATTGTTTGTCCGTCTGTTTGTCGCGAGCACGGATCGATGCAACCGATTCGATGCGGGCACACATCGGTCCATTGTGTTCTCAATTATCAAAGCAACCTAATCTACGGCTGTTTCCTATATTCTATCTATCTGTTGTTTAGCTTGCTAGAGATAGGATAGGAATATGATATTACCTACTTGTATGGGGCCTCCGCACGGAGTAAGCAAAGATGAGCGGAGATGCCATAATTCAGGTAGGTCAGGCGTCTTCTTTTACGTTCGTATTGTACTAAAACAATTAGTTGCGAGTGAACTAACGAGGTGTTTAGGTTTTTTGAGCCATCTGTCAAAAATTTTTGGTGTAACAAAAAAGGGCAAGTTCCAAAGAGAGCGTATAAAGGCGGAGACAGTAACGTACCTCGTCCTCCACACACCCGCATTTTGGAGCACTACTTTCTTAGAAGATTTTATCCCACGTAATTTGGTTCTCCATGAGCTAATGATAGAAATCTATCTCTAGTTAGCAGATGGCATATTGGGAACGACTGCTAATCTATAGTCGAACTATTGTGTAGTAGAATGATGCTGATTTGTGACGTTCACCGGGTTCGCGATTGTTGATACAACTCGTAATGGTTGGGTAAAGTAAACATGGTATTCGGTTATTCTGTTTGGCAATCGGAATCAGTAAATGAGGTTGTATTGTGTTGTCTATGAAGATGCTTATTACATAGGTATATTGGTGGGATATTGTTTCGTCGGCGAATTAAAGGGATAGGGAAAAGTATGCTGTTAATGGAATAATAATGATAAATAGCTCGTAGGTTCATTTAAGTAAGGTTATTATTGTCTGTCTATTACAAAAGCAGTAATGGCACGATAAGTTCCAAGATTACAAATAAAGTGACCCTACTAACTTGCCAAAGAAACGTTCATTCCTTTGTATGTAAAATTTTCCATGACACACATAATTTAAGCAGCTTTAAAACACAAGACTCCTCAATTTGTCCCGTCCAAACCGGATCAAACCGGTGCACATCAAAAATCTTATTTCCCAAATTGTCTCCTCAAAGATCAGATGACGGCCAACAAGATCAGACGTCGTTTGCTCCTGATACACTCCACTTAGTGAGCTTACACAATTTCTTTTCCTTAATAAGAGTTCCCTTTAAAGAATTACTCGCTTTTTATTACCTTTAACTTGCTGTAAACGACTGCGGAACTCGGGACGGACATCAAAGCTGGGGATAATCCAATAAGGTGCATTACTTGGCCTTATAGCTCGGATAATTTGAAGAGGGATCTCCGCCTAATCAACGCTGACAGAGAGAGGGACTTTTTATATTCGGCAGGTGATAGCCGTTGATGAATTAAGAACGATTCGTGTTGGTGAGAGGCTGGATTTTTTTTTGCGTTTTTTAGAAAATTTGTTAATGAGGTTTTTGACTATAGAGGGTATGTTTATGTTTGAGGCGTGTTTTAGTAAAACCAATTTCTTTTAAAACGGGACGGAATTAATAAAAACTAAAATAAATGATTAGTTAATGATATTTTAGGTTGACAAATGAGATGTCTAGAAAGATACTCCAGACACTATTAAGCAGTAAAGCATTTGTTTAACTTTAAGAAATAAAAAGCTGACAAGATGTCTTGTGGAATAATTAATAACTCTAGCCTAATTTTGATCTTTTCTCACAAAGTGATCTAGCAATATTCTTTCTATTTAGGAAGCAGATAAGATCGTCATACTTCGGGACCTATCGGCTGCGAGCGTGTCAGGCTGGCGCCATGAACCACGGTTCAGTGACCTGATATTTCCTTAGTTCCATCGTTTTTCTTCCCGCCGTATCTCAGTCGCCCATTGAATTATGTTGTCACTAAGATTAATGGGATTATGTCGATGTAGCCTTGACTCAGACTTTTTGTATTTAATTCGGAGTTTTTTTGGCCGTTTCATATATATTTTTGTGTGTACTGCAGGATTTATGTGCCTCGCTTGTTTATTATTTGTTTATTCGAATATTACAATGATAGGAAATGGTGAAATATTTATAAATCAAATGAAAATTCCAGACGTTTTAGTTAGACATCGGCTTTGACAAATTAACGTATGTATACATATACATATAGGGTTGCCAGATGGCCGGGAAATCCGGGATTGTCCAGGAATTACGTGTCTTGTCCCGTGCCCAGGAATTACACCTTATAGTCCCGGATTTCGAATACAGACATGCACTAGCTTTTTTTCATTTTGTTACTAGCAGCATGCCGCTTGCTTCCCCTTAATTACCCCGCCCACCTCAAAAATCACTTTGTGTATTAAAAAAAATATATAAAATATTTTATTATGTTGGCTAGTCCACATCTTACCCATACCTTTTACTCAAGCAGCTACAAAAATGTTTTAAAAAAGAAAACCCAAAAAATTACAATGCCTCCATTTAGTGAAAATAGGTATAGTTTTAGGGCGTACCCACCGACATGTGAAAAAGTTATTATAAAAATAATTGTACACTTTTTGTTACAGAAAGTCGTGGTGGCTTAGTGGGTAAAGGACCAAACCTCTAAAGTAAGAGGGCTCAGATTCGATCCCAGGCAAGTACCAATGCAACTTTTCTAAGTTTGTATGTCTTAGACACCATTGACTGTGTTTCGGATGGCACGTTAAACTGTAGATCCCGGCTGTCATTGAACATCCTTGGCAGTCGTTATGGGTAGTCAGAAGCCAGTAAGTCTGACGCCAGTCTAACCAAGGGGTATCGGCTTGCCCGGGTAACTGGGTTGAGGAGGTCAGATAGGCAGCCGCTTCTCGTAAAGCACTGGTACTCAGCTGAATCCGGTTAGACTGGAAGCCGACCCCAACATAGTTGGGAAAAAGGCTCGGAGGATGGATGTTACAGATAGTTAGATGTGGCTAATTCATTTATGTTTTGAGTGTTGAAACCAGTTGATAAGGGAGTTCATAAGAGGAGTACATAAGAGAAGTACATAAGAGAGTATGTAAGAGGAGTACATGAGAGAAGTACATAAGAGAAGTACATAAGAGAGTACATACGAGAAGTACATAAGAGAGTACATAAGAGAGTACATAAGAGAGTACATAAGAGAGTACATAAGAGAAGTACATAAGAGAGTACATAAGAGAAGTACATAAGAGAAGTACATAAGAGGAGTACATCAGTGAAGAACATAAGAGTGTAAATAACTCAAAAACGTTTATTCTAATTAGATGGGATTTTGGGAAAAGAAGAGGCGTAACAAACTCCCCAGCAACACATGTCTATCTATTAGCTTGAAAGAACCAGAATTTATACAGACATACCTGAAGACCCTGAAATACCTGTATCTGGCAACCCTATATTATATGCAATAAGCTCTGTTTTGTGTCCGTTCCACATGAAAATAAGTCTTCGTCCTGTAGGTTATTATTCTAAAAGTTAACTTTGAACCCACTAAAATAAATATCAGACCACAAAAACCGCAGGGAACATAAATCATTTGAAACACTTTCACATAATATAACGTCATATTGTTTGTCTATTTAAGCGGATTGTTTGTTCGAGAGCTTACTATGAAATATGGTGTGTCGGTACACCGCAAAACTGTTCAAAGAGTTTTAAATATTGTTTCAAAATAGAGGGAAAATGTTGAGCTGTAAATGGTTTTAAATGGTGCTGGATTTTTGAGTTATGATCTCTGTTTATATTCGTTTCGTAAAATAGTTTTTTTTTTTTTTTTAACAAATCTATTTGTTGACATTGATGTTGTGAAATAAGACATGTAGGTTTGATGGTTTTTGACCTTTATTAGTCAGCATAAATGTGCTACCATCCCTTGAAAATTGATAGCGGTCACTGCACAAAAAGTTCGGTACCTCTATAATGCAATTTTTATCTGGTCACATTTCAACATCAATATTTTTTTTTTATAAAATTTGATGCATGATGAATGCAGATTTTTTTTCACCTTAATTCCCCCACAAAAATACCAAAAAATCTCATTGAAAACCCAGTTCTCGTCCCTAATATTATTTATATATCGTAAAACAGCGTGTCATGTGTAGGAACGTGCTCGCGTCAGCAACAGGTGAGGGCTAACACGGGAGTGACAAAAACAATTGCATGGGAACGTGACCACGGACGTGACGTCACAAGCTTAGGTGCAGTGACGCTATTACTGGTTTTGATTGTAACAAAGAGTTATGTGTTTAGAACAATATTGATATATGTAGGTACCTATCTGTTTTATTTCAAATATACTCGATTTGAACGCATATTGGCCTCATAAACAATCGGGACTTAAACGCGATATACATAAAGGTACGATCCTTTTTTATTTTCCCGACATTTGGGCCGAATTGATTGATTTGATTTATTTTAAAGAGTTTCCATGATGTTTCGTGTCGGTTTGCCTACATGAGACCAATGCTTTAAAACCGTACATCAAAACGACTTTTCATAACATCCTGTAGAAATAACTAACAAACAAAAAGCAATAATACCTCTACTCTTGATATCATAAATAATCTAAATAGCGTTATTCACGCCTCTAAAATTCCTGAGATCAATTAAAAACACATCTAAAAACTACACATGCAAAATAGCACCAAAATGAAAAATAAAACCGGCTATCATTTAGCTCACCTGAATAGCCGCTTTCAGCTTTTTACCGTAAGTAATAATAAAAAAAAGCGTGTAAAAAAACAACTGCCAACGCAAAGGTAGAAACAAAACAGTCTAGAGTCTTTGTTTTACAACTTTTTGCCCGCAGTTTTGTCTGAGTTTCTATGCGTTTTTTGTTCAGCCACGAAAATGTTTTACGGCCAAAGTTGCGCTTTCCTATTTGAATATAAGCTGTGACAAAAAGTACGGACGGTGGAGATTATTCTTTATATATCTAGGCGTTGTTTTGTTCTCGTTTGAAGTATTGCTTCGTTGTTAGATGGCGGGAATGTGTTTGGTTTGCTTGTTGGTGGTCTGGTGTGTAATTTGGTGGTCGGATTTTCTGTAGATTGGTGACATTCGTGATATGTTTTTTTTTTGTGTAAGATTACGGTGCTCTTATAGCTTTAATACGGTAGCTGCTATTATTTGGAATAAAAGCAGGAGGATGTAATGTAGGTATTTTGTAGCACTTTGAGACACTAGCTATAACTTCGAGAACATAGCTACATACGTTTTTTTTTGATAAAATATTTATTACTTTTACTTATTTTTTAAAACGTTATTATGCGTTCACCAAAAGGCTTGATTGTTCAAATCTTTTAGGAGCCACAACAGTTTTCTTTTCAATAATATAATTAATCTATTTCTCTCAAAAAAATCAACCAAACTCTTTCCAGTCAAATTCATTTTCCTTCCCATCGATCACAATTTACGTAACAATTCTTGTTGACTTTATTTCCTATTATTTAAAGCCACCATCTGTCACGTTTACAATCGTTGCTGTTGTTTTTATTTAATTTTGTTTTATTTCGTTCGGTTTTTATTGAGACGCTCTAAGGGACTTTTTGAAGATGTCTCACACTAACTTTTTGATAGGTTTTTAGATTAAAACAGAATACTCGTAAGTCATGATGCATCATCATCATCATCAGCCTATCGCAGTCCACTGCTGGACATTAGCCTCTTCAAGTGCACGCCACTGACATTGATTTTCGGCTTTTCGCATCCAGCTTCTGCCAGCCGTCTTGCGCATGATGCATACAACCATTTAAAAACAGTAGGACAAAAACATAGGTACTTAAACAGTGTAAGTTTGTGAAAAAACGGGACCAGTAGAAAGTCTTGGGTCGTAAGTCACGGTTTTAAAAAGAGGTATCGACAGTAGTTTAAATATGACATTATCACTAAATTTTGAATTACAAGGTTTTATCTATTCACTATAGCTGACCATTTATAAGCACGCACGCATTTTTAAGCACGAATTAAAGCATATCTTTAATAACAAATCAATGCTATATTTCCATCAGAAATATTTCAAACCTCTATTGCACTACAATGCATATCTGTTATTATTTAACCGCAATGCATTTGGGACACGTATCGGCAGTTTACAATACAAAGCGCTCTACCCGGAATATCTACGTGTTGTACGATTAAACCGGGAAATTGAGCACTCGACCTATTACAGTATAGTTTGTTACAGTTTTAAGTTAAGTTATTTTCGTAATGAAAAAAATTGGATTTACAGTGTAACTTTAGTTTTAGGATTAGTGAATAAACTTCCTCACAAGTAGTACTAGTCTACTTCACAAATGAATGTAGACAGTTCTGACTACTTTATTTGCTTTTTGACTACAAAAAATCTTAACTTAAGAGTTCAGGTTGTCCCCTTGTGAGAGGTCTTGTCTAAATGGCTTGGCAAATGTGGCTAAAACAATTGAAGTTTATAGCCACATTTGTAACTAACCCTTGGATTGATAAATAAATAATTACCCTTAAAATGTTAATTCATACCACTACAAAAGTAGAATAAATAACTTATAAAATGTTTATTACAATGTCTTGTGAGTCGACATAAAGTCTTGAAAGAATTGAGGCCACAATTGTTTTCCGTTACTTGTTTAGAAAATATTGTTTCCACTGATTCTCATTGAGTGGAGACAATCTGTTCAATGGTACAGTGAATGAAGAGACCCTTTGAGAATCGAATTTATTTTCTTTTTAAAATGTCATTGTGCCAATTAAATTTGCAAATCTAGGTAATTTCAATCTCAGACTCTCATAAGTTAGCTACTTTTAACCTGTAGCAGTTTTATGTATCTGAAAAATATGCACCCACTACTTGCAGTCATCTCACCAATGATATAATTTTTGTTATTGGAGGGCACTTGATACGTCCATTTTCTTTTCAGTTGACTCAGTAAACTGTACAAAATTATTCCAAAGACTTAATTCCCTCAACTTCAAAAGACACACAACCACAATTAAACTTAACTATTAATTTTAACCGCTACCGTTTAATCACGTCGGTTCCTAACCCGAAGTACAGTCGAGAACAAAAGAGGAAGAGAAACAAGAAATAAGCTTAATACGAACAAATGGCGGACATTCGGCGACAAAAAAACCTTTGCTGGTCTTTAATTGATTTCATTTGTTCGGAGTCAAAACTGTGCGGGAGGTGTTGCTTTTTGCGGTTAAGGTTGGTGTACATTGAATGAGAAATAACGTGCAGATATAAACGTTTTTTCAGTTATACTTACTTACAGATTAATGATAATTCTTCTTTACATGGGGTGACATGGATATGAATGCTTTATTACATAATATAAAACAAAGTAAGTACCCAACCAACTGCAATGATTTTCTAGCGGTTTTTCTCTAAGTCTTCTAAGTCACATGTCGCCGCTAGTTTATAATATGTTTGAATCTGAGGGCATCATTATGGAGTTCATAGTGCCATCCTATTCTGTGGAAATGGATCTGAAAAATAACTATTGCGAGTGACAAAAAAAAAATTAAACATTAGAAGGTCGTTATTGTTCAACTTATTGATTCTCTCAATTACTTTAGCTTTTGTTCTACCTTGATCAACTTAAATATTTTTTCTGAACCCCAGGTTTAAAACTTCAATGAATCTGTCTGTCACCAGTGTGTACACTTCTCTCAGTCCTGTGAGTTGCGTTTTCCATTTGTTTTCATTAAAGCTTGTTGTCGCGACCGGGAGCCGACGCGACGCGACGCGACGCGTATATTGACACGCGGCAAGCGACGCACGGTGCAACGTGATTTATTGAACGGATTTATAATGTCTTTTGTACGTTTCATTTTAAAATAAAATATTTAAAATTTTCATTTATCGAAATTGTGGAAGCTGTCCAATGCATAAGTAGACAAATGTTGATAAAGGGCTTAAGTTTTCGAGCGATAAATTGCATTTCTTCTTTTAATAAAAAATCTATAATCCTTTAATAAGTATTTACATGTCGTTCACACTTATTGACGGATTATTTGCCTATTAAAACAATCAATGATTTCCTTCACATGACTTACCTACTAGACCATTTTTTGTATCTTCATAAATATTTGGTAAATAGGTGTGATGCAGGCACACACTAATAAGCACCAAACTGAAAATAAAAACAATAACATTCAATGTCACATTAGAAACTACATCTACTACATCTTCAAGAATACACCTAAATATTCTTTTCACCAGTAAAATGATTTTCGCTCAATGCATGATGCCATCTAGCGGCGCTTTGCAGTTTTATTGCAAGCCCCCGGGAGAAGCTTTGTCATGCAAAAGATTGATGCCCATCTCCTGCAATTCAGAATTTCTGATCGGATCTGTAGGTAGGGGGGATTTTATTGTAGGTATGTTCGTTGGTAGAAAATGGAGGAATATTTATTTGGCTATATTGATTCATAGATTTTTTGTGAACTTAAAAGGTTTTCGCACCTGCAGATTTTCCACGATTTTTAACGTCATTTTTATACTGGCAATTGTCAATTGTTTACATAAGCACAACACCGCACTTACATACCGGCTTTCGTTGCACCGTTTTCCGCTCGGAAAATCCGCCAGTACGAAAAGGCTGTTAGTAAACCTATTTTGTTCCAATTAATATAAGTAAATTATGAACAAACAATTATATACATTTTGCATTCCTACCACCTAAAACATATCTAATACTTATATGTATAAAAGACCAGCAAAGTCAAGTGAATATCATATATTACTGGTACGAGGTACGGGTGAATAGGTAATGTTGAATGCAATGTGACGTTGCATTGTACGGAATCCGGCGAGGATTTTATATCGCTATGAAATGCTGAATACTTTATTTTCTACTACTAGTAGCAAAGTATGTAAAATGCCTTTATTGTATCGAAACCATTGGCTAAAGTTGTGTAGTCAAACATTCTGATACCGAATTTAGGCATTAAAAACAGATACTAACAATAGACCAAATAAAATAAATGTACAAAATAAATAACGAAACAAATACATGAAGAAAATGATATTTCTTTTACTGCATTTCTTATGACCTCAAGTACGCAGTCGGGCCGGTAGTGTGCAAACAATGCTTTTAAGTTAATGTTGATAGATACATATAAATGATATTATTGGAAACTTCAGAGACCTTTAAAAAAATCGAACTAAAACTGCCAAAGCTAGCTTCACCAGTAACATTGAAAACCAAACAAACGGTGGTACATTTTTCATAGCTATTACATCATTTCAAGCCGCGGACCGCCGCTCACAATATGCGGCGTAAAAAACGCCAGGCAGACTGGAAGCACAAAGCATAGAATTTATCGTCCACCTCACGTGCCCGAAACACTCTTGCGGAGATGTATATCTGTTACTAGATGAACCAGCCTTTTATATACCTAGCAGATATAAAAAATGGAGAATTAATGATTGCTTCATAAATCTGTGATTGTTCCTTTTAAAAACTGATCGTCTACAGTTGTTTATTTTAATTTTTGAGAGCAGCATTTTACCAGACCTCTGAATTTTTTTGGGTCCTGGGCTGCTTCTTGAGAAATTGTGCGTTAGCCCGATGATGATAAGTTATGATAAGAAAACATTTGATTGCACTTGTATTACAAAAATACGTTTCTTTGCCAATTATAACAGAATAAAACACTCAAAACTCCTTTATTTATATTATTTCCATCAGCTTAGTATTACATCTTTCTTCAACACAAACCACACTAACACATCTAGCAACCCCAAATCCACGTAGCGTCGCGTTCCGTCGTCCACGTAAACAATGCTTGCTACAGGACAACTTTCCCTTTGCGGTGTATATGGAATGCTTTTTCAGATGTTCGCCGTGTGTGGTCGGCTTAACTTGCGGCTGTTTAAATATTTCTCAGGTTTTAGTACATTGCGGCCGATTATACGGACTGTGGGGATTGGTGAACCTATTGTTTGTAATATTTTGAATGGTTAGTATTATCACTGTGCCCGCCGTGCACATGTGAGCTTTGCTCTCGTAAGTAGCATACGTAATTGACTTACGATTGTAAAACTCCTTCGTAAGTCACTTATCGTCGTCGTCCACTACGTCCTAAGTGACTGCCTATCTGAACACGTCTTATTTCTTAGAATTTACCGAGCTTACTTATGTTATTTTTACGGAAGCAACTTAAGAATGTAAGTGCAATTATCCCGTATGATAGTATTAAAGTACCTACATTTACAATGAAGTTCTATTAGATTTATACTATCTGTGACTTGTATCTGTTTGCATAAGTCTCACAATTACTTACGTCCATTGCTTTAACAAATACTTTCCCGTGGGAATAAAATGTTTTACCGCGGTAAAAACTGACAACTGTTTGTTCCCAGGGGAAGAATAAATGTTAAAAAGTTAACGTATATTTATTGAAGAAAAAAATAATTATAGATCTTAGACAGTCCTTTCAATATTAATTTTATTATGGCGTTTTGTAGGTATGTACGTATAAGTTCTTTTGTTTATACAAATCAGTTTTTCTCAAAGTTTATCAAATTGCTATTGGGGTCATGATTGAAAGCAACGTGGTTTTGATAATGAAATTTTACAATCTAATCAAGTGAAATTAAGAGAAAAAATCCTGAAAGAACTAATAAAGGATCGTTTTTTTTTGATGATGATATAAATAAATAAAAGCAAGAAAGTTCCAGATTTTAGTAATACAGTGCCGTTATAGACACTAGTTGGATAGTTTTCCATGAATAAATGAGCCGCTTAGTCGGCTCCATGGCAAATATTTCAACTGCGTTCGAGTTGGTACCCATTGTTAGAATTTTAGACTCCTTACTGCCTATAGGCAGGTAGAATATAAAGCAGGTAGGTAATTTTAATGCATACAATTCATAAGATAGATCGAGCATAGAGATTATCTAAGAGAAAGAACACAAAGGGAGATAGGTTTATTATCTTTAGAGGTCTAATTATTGTTTTTTTTTCTAATTTAATTTTTAATTACAAAATCTTCTTACTAAGGCAACGTATAGAGTGCCCTTTTTTGATGCCACCAAACGTCGTTTAGAAAATAATTAACCCTTAAAATACACACCACGATAGAACCGCCACAACTACGGGCAAATCACGAAATCAACAACCGGAGTTTGAACATCTTAAACTTCATAACTCCTAACAGTTAAAACTTTTCACTTAAAATACCATAAAATAGGAGTCTTTCAGAACCGATTAGCATCTGTTTAAAAAATCACTGGGAATCTAAAAGCGAAGTTTAAGACAGGTGCAGGATCGACGCATCTTCGCGTTTTCGCTACGGAGGACAGACGCAGCGCTTGTAATCCCCTAAAGTGCTCAAAGTGAGAAAATAAGGGTTAAGTTTTAAAAGCACTCTGTCTGGAATGGGGCGTGGTGTAAGTGGTTAGGAGTGTGAAACTATATGATAGTATTGCGACTAATTGTGATTGTAATTTCTCTTTTATGTATGATCACTGATCCTGAATTTTTCTTTAAAGTTATTCGTAACTTTACGTTCAAACATTACAGTTCCTGAATACACTCGTAGCGTCAAATAGTAGTTTCACTTTCACAAAATAAAGTTGTTGTAGTAAATTCTGATGGCGTAAAAACCTCAACCATTCTATGTACTTGTTTCGTAAAGAAGACAACCGTTTTATTACATAGCGTTCCTGATTTACTAATTAACTCCAAAAAGAACTAATTTTTTTTTGTCTATTAAGGATTTTTGTCGATTCGCGTTTGACCATTCTCTCACCTGAGGGTAAGCCACAATGTGGTCGTAAGGATGTCTGGGTTTTTCGGCTAACAGCTTATCACTTATACCACACACCGAGAACGTACATACGACAATCGGATCGGGCTTTAAATAAATAATGAGGGAACGGTACCAGCCGGCACATCACGACACTTTGACGCTTTCTTTTAATAAAACCTCCTAATAAACTCTTGGACACAAGGAGTTTACTCTACGAAGGTTTTATTGATCGCTGGTCAACTTTGTTGTTTCAAAAGAGGTTTTGTATCAATCATTTTTAAATGCTGGCATTTAAAAAGTATTTTTGAACTTAGAACTTTATTGTAATTGATTTGTCAACTTTGATAGATGTTCTTTTGTTTGATTGATAATTATTGTCGATGACTTTTAGATTTATTTTTATCTTTAATGTATGTGTAATGGGATAATAACTTACTCTAATTGAAGTTATTACAATAGATAGGCCATTTAATTTAATAAATCCTTCACCGTCGATTTGAATTAGAAATTCCTTTACAATAAATTGTCCCTAACAGTTTACCGCTAAACAATTAGACATGATAACAGGGTTGCTATGCCGTCAAACGGAATATGTCTCCATACAAATAGACAGTATAATTTTACGTTTCGTATTGGGAAATATCATGGATGTCGAACAAAATATGGACTGAGCAATGTCAAAAAAATATAGTAACGGCCTATGAATTCAATCTTTGACCGTCATTATGGATAACCCGAAGCCAGAGAGGCTCATAAGCAGTCTCTCTGACGCGTTCCTGAATAACTGGATTGAAGAGATCAGGTACACAGTCGTTCCACGTAAAATATTGATACTTACCTCAGTTTCCGATGAGACTAGAAGCCGACCCCAATATTGGTGGGATACACATATGAGTATTGCGTAGAAAAAAAGATCAAAAGTCTTGATATTTTCGAAAGAAGATTTGCTTAGACTTTGCTTCATTCACATCCAAACTTTAAAGTTCTTAGTTTCTTGGTTCGGGATATTCCACTTCATAATTCCTCGGCAAAGCTGACAATGACTCAAGTCTGTATTGGAAACGTTTGACGCTAAATACACCTTTGTGGTGTCACAAAGTGCTTTGATATGCTATTTATAAATCCGATTGTTGGTCATTATGTATGCGAAAGGCAAATTGTAGGAACGACAGCTATTGAGGAGCAATTTGATGCAATTAAATGTCGCCTCGGCTGATTTAAAATTCTTTGTGTTTGAAAATGTTGGATTTTACAATGATTTGTAATTCACAGGTTTGTACTGTTTAGAAAACTTTATACCTTTTGATTAAAAACAAGAAATCTATTTAACTTTATGAGTCTCAGCTAAGTCTTTTAGTAGTTTAACTTTGTGATTATAACTTAGAGATTATTATAAAGTTACTTATTATAAAATTTATTAAATTAAATTTATTATAAAGATTATTTTAAAATTTAAGTTTAATTAATTGATATTGTTGCTACGAAAGTCAAGTTACGGCGTAGCACCAACCTACGTAGGCAATTGTTTTACAAATAATCGTTGTAATTGTTACTCCAAGCGCTTTTAGATTTTGTGTATCTTTCACTTAATTTACAAATATTATTTTAGTAATTAATTAAAATTCTAGAACACCCACGTAGTACAAACAATTGATTAGCAAACGAGACTCTCTCAATACACATCGGAGTACCATTTAAGTTAGCATTTCAAACTCTTAAAACAGACAGACCAGGCCAGAACCAGATATTATGAAATACTAGTGGCCCGCGGTACGTGCTTCGTTACGTATAAAGATACAATTTTGTTGTTTCCATTTTTTACAAATTACTTTTGTTACAAAAATGTGATAACCGATTTAGTGCAAACGTCACATAAACCATCTACTAAAAAGTCCGAACAAAGAATAAACATTTGGTTTGGTTAGGTGCGTCGGTACTTGAGTAATAACATTTAGGTAAAACGAAAAGTAGAAGCAAAGATAGAAGGTATGACGTAAACTTGATGAATTTTGAACTTAGAACTCACCAGCCAGTACCTACTACTATGTCGGGACACTTAATGTCGGGACACACTTTTTCACACACGGTCGGTTAGCACCATGCTAAGTTATTAATTAACTTGTGTTATGGGAGCTAACAAAACTGATAAATTACATATAGCTACATATATACATATTTATAAATACATATTGTAACACCCAGACCACGGCCAACAAGCATGCTCATCACTCAAATGTCGACCGAACCGGGAATCGAACCCGGGACCATAGGATCGGCAGTCCGGCATGGTGACCATTGCGCCATCGAGGTCGTCAACAACTATCAGACATTACTACATTACCCTTACCGCGTCCGTCAGTACATAACTACTTCTCAGTTATCTGGTTAAATGTAGTGTGTCGGCCATATTTCACGATCGTTCTGGCCGAGTGGGCTCGCTGTCTGCGCTTACTTGACTTGCGATGGTGGCAACGTGGAGTATGGAGATGAGTTATTGCGAGTGAGTTTATATAGTTGTTTTGTATAGGTGTGAGTTTGTATAGTTGGTTTGTTTTGTGGTAGAGATGAGATAATAATAATGTAATTGGAATTATTTAGGGTTTATATTGTTCCATGTTAAATGTAGGGTGTCATATTTCACGATCGTTCTGGCCGAGTGGGCTAGCTGTCTGCGCTTACTTGACTTGCGATGGCAACGTGGAGTATGGAGATGAGTTATTGCGAGTGAGTTTATATAGTTGTTTTGTATAGGTGTGAGTTTGTATAGTTGGTTTGTTTTGTGGTAGAGATGAGATAATAATAATGTAATTGGAATTATTTAGGGTTTATATTGTTCCATGTTAAATGTAGGGTGTCATATTTCACGATCGTTCTGGCCGAGTGGGCTAGCTGTCTGCGCTTACTTGACTTGCGATGGCAACGTGGAGTATGGAGATGAGTTATTGCGAGTGAGTTTGTATAGTTGTGGGTTTGTATAGTTTGTTCGTTATGTGGTAGAAATTAGATAGTTATGATATGATGGAAATTATTTAGGGTTTTCATTGTGTTGCATGAAAAATGAGTTTGTATAGTTGGGATTTGTATAGGTGTGGGTTTGTATAGTTGGTTTGTTTTGTGGTGGAAATTGGATAGTTATGATATAATAGGAATTATTTAGGGTTTACATAGTGTTTCATGTAAAATGTAGTTTGACATATTTCACGTGGCATATTGCACAATTTGCTTGCTACGTTTTTTTAATTGCTTCACTATCGTGAACTCTAAAGTATTTTAATAAAAATCATGTTTTTCCCTATCCAGACTTTTTGCACTATACTAAAGAGTGAACTCATAACATCTTACGACGTGAAATATAATTTCCATTAGTTCTTCAATATCTTCAAAACGAACATCCAATAGCATTCCGAACAGATGATATTGAACATCTTCAAAACGGACATCCCAACAAAAACACCTTAGGTAACAATGATTTTTGTGTGCAAAAACTAAATGATTTAGCGTCCACACCTTCGACAGGTCCTCGATATATCAACGAACAAAGGTGTCTGCTCCTGAAGTGTGAGTCGCGGGTCACATACGGGATATAAATAGCCTGTTGTCCCGGGAAATTTGCGGGAAATTGATAGCGGTCCAACCCTATTTGCATTTTTTTTTCTCCTATTTACAAGTGTACCTTTTGTCGTGAATAGATGTCGGTGAGCGGGGTTTCGCTATATTTTTAAAATATGCACAAAAATGTTTATTTGTTTGTTTTGCGGGTGTGAGTGTCAGAGAGTAATGTCGGCTTTTTGGGGTAATGGCTAGTGCGGTGGTTTGCGGTGGCAGCGTTAGATAATATGATGCTTTTGACTGTTTTCTTTGCGGATTTCTTGTTAATCCGATGAAAATCATTGCACAAAAAAGTTGAGTTTGAGGAAAAAATAATAACGAAAATATGGAAGCCTGGAGTATTTCAAGCATTTAGAGTTCTAGTGTGTCATTTTTTCTGACTGCATCTGTAAACAAAAAAGAATAATAATTAACCCCACTCCTCTTAACACCTACTTAAGACCAAAAAATCAGCATAATACACCGTCTTCCCATGTATATTAATGAGAGTGCAAACAAGGGCTCCCTGAGGGCCACAAAACGGGCGACATCGCGAAATCTCCTAGTATTTGCGAAGAGGGATTACTGCCTGCCCTCCGTTCTACAGTACTGCCGACAAATATTGACATTTCGCTGTTTTAATGCCGACGTCAAACAATCGACGATTTAGGGGGCATTCCCGGTGAGGGTGGTGCATTTGGTGGTCTTTGCCCACAGACCACCAAATTTAAAGGTTATAACGAACAGTATAGGTATATTAAGAATACTATCTGTAGGACGTATCTTATCTTAGTTACTTACTATGTGGGAATTCATGTGAAATATTTATGTGGTCAGCAGCAAGTGACTTTTATTATAATACTTTTATTTTATATGACTCTTCTACGCGGAATAAATCTGGTGGATCAGTTTTCATGGCACGAATACACCAAAAATCAGAACCTTCACCCGTCTGTTAAATAAGACTCATTTACTAAACGATAAAATTATGAGAAATACATTTATTTCCAATTAAAATTCTGTTAAACAAAGTAGCAAATACACCGACAGCAACGGTAACTCTCACCCTCGATGGAACGATAGCGCACACCACAAATAAGAGGGCTCTCTTTGTTCCAGCCCCAATGGCTGCGATACAGCCTTTTTTTACTTTTCATTTATTTCGCGCATCTTAATTCCTCGCACAATACGTGATAATACCCAACTCGTGTTTGTAGACTTCAAAGTATAGTAAATGTATAGTGTGTATGTATAGTATATGTATACACTTCGTAGACTCTATTCAAAACAACAATAGATACTTTGTTGTTTTGAATAGAGTCTACGAAGTGTGATGATGGAAAGTTTTAGTGGAAGATTAAACTTGCCTTTAATGTGAACATACTTAGATACATCAATAGGTAAATATAAGAACGCTTTCAAACTCAGATTTTTGGCTCAGTCTTTTGGTGACACACGGATCGTCCAAGTGATCTTAAAAACAAATAACAGCCACCGTTTTAAAAGCTGACGTCTGGAACCACGCAACAGATTTTTTCAGAGAATATGTCGCGCGTAGTAAAACTGAGCACAGACACACGACATAATCTCGTATTTAATATTACTATTACTGGATTATTTACCACATCAGGTCAATATATCTGTATGTAGTTAACATTCCCCCAAGTTTAGGGCTACTGTAAAGCTGTAACACAAACTATTTCCATTTCGCGCCATCTTGAATTTGTAATTAACGGCATTGGAAACATACTTCGTCGATACAATAATGGTATGTTGCTTGTTAGTTTATTCCTACTAAATACTGATTTTATAAACACTTTAGAAAATCTATTTCACTGTTTCTTATGACTTTTAAGCAAAGAAAGGGATTATTCCCGCGATTTCACTCGCATACCGAGGGAAAAATTTCCCGCATATTTATAAAAAATTAAGCCTATACGTTATTTTAGTATATAAACAACAAATAAAATATCTGGTAAATAAAATCCATTAAGTACATAGTATTTGCGTGAAAGAGGAGCAAACATACAGACGCACATACATGTATACTTATATCCTTAAAATATTCGCACTTATAATAGGAAGGTTCCTGCTAGTGATAAAAGGATTGAATACAAATACCTGATACTTATAACTGAAGGGCAGATCTGTAATTTCCTGTTTACAATGGAACAATGTTTGACTACCCTACTTACTAGTTAGGGTCACCATATCATATGTATATCATACCTAAATGAATAAATAATGAAACCTTGACCATTTATCAATCCATTCATAGTCTTTTTGACTTAAAATTCTTGAAATATCTACCAAGTTAATATGGAATCACATCTTCCATCCAGAGTAAAAGTAGTCTTCGGTTCAGCCGTCTAAACAAACTCACTTAAAGAAAGTATTTCCCTTAAGAATTCATTTTTTTGGTTCATTTCGACTCGAAAACTTCTCCATCATAAATATCTAATAAACGTTAATTTAATAGCAGGAGCCTGTTTTATGATAGCATGGTATGTCAATGGCTTGCTCCACTTTATACCATCGTTGTTTTCTTTTTAGCTTCTATTTATTTTGTTATTTAATTGCTATCTTAAATACTGTAACATGGAAAATTACTCAAGTATTTTTGAAACTATCTTATATTAAATGGATTATTTATATCTAAATCTACCACAGTAAGTACATAGGTATTTCTTCCGGAGCGTGCTTTCATTAGGAGTTAAAACATTATTAACATGGATATTAGTTTAATAACACATTGATATTTAAATGAGTAACCAGTCTACTGATTTGGCATATTTTTTTTTAATAACCAGATTGTTGGTTTGTAGCGACCTTTCATTACTTTCTTTTTAAAACATAAAAAAAATATACCCAACAGTGTAAAAAAAATACGTAGGCACCTATATAAAATTTCCTTGAGCACAGCAAAGCGTGGTGCCTAGGCAGTCACGCCACAGCATTTCTCAAAGGGATTTATGATTTTATAGTTTTATTGCACCATTCGTTTGTGGGCCGCTCAGCGGGACTCCGCAATTTACAGCTATTTTCGTGTATTGTTAATATAAAACAGCTGAAAAAGCTGAAAGTAAATATTTAGGTCAAAACGGAGTTTTTGCGTGTAACGTGACATGGAAAAATTCTAAACACAACGGTAAAAAAACCTTAGCGACATGTTAAATGTTGGTAAGATTTTTTGCCGTTTTCTAGGTTTTTCAATACGATTTTTTTAAAGATAACACATATTATGTAAACTACCTAATTAATCTTAGTAATTAAAAACAAAGAAAAAAATAGGTTCATTTATATTTTTAAAGAACATGAATAAAGAATTCGTGTAAACTGTCCCAGCACGATGCTTTGAGTAACATACCTTCATCCCAATTACGGATCATTTCATAAAACATGAATTGAAAAAGCCACAAACATATAATTCAAGAAGACCCATTCAGACGCAGATGTTAAAGAATTTATAAACAAAATTTTATTTTTTATTCATCCCTGATATTCAAATTTCCAAGCGGTGAGGGGAGACCTCAAAGGATATAATTACGAGTGCCCGATGTGCCCATTTTGGGGCCGTGACGTCATAATCCGACGAGTAATTTCACGCTACTGAATGATACCAAACATGTGATGGGTATTAATATTTGGCTGTCGGAGGCTGGCTAACATCCGATGTTGAAGGAAATTAAAATTCTACATGAGTGGAAGGGCGTTATTTTGAATTTATAAAAGGTTAGCGTTAAGTCGTAGTAAAATATAAACATGTTCAATTTTCAAAGTAATAAATAAACAATGTTAGCTGTCCTTATCGCATTAAGCAAATTGCTCACACGACAACAAAACGCAACGGCGACATAAATTGCGAAAAAAACCCCCGACCCAAAAAAAGTATGCAATAATTATGACAAAAGGTTAAAAACGCTAAACCCTATAAAAAGCAAAAAATAACTTTTAACACTACGTAAACTAAATTTTGACGTGTCGGGGGACCGCTTTTTACCTTCATAAATACTTACATAAATCAAATGATACCTACCTAATTACAACATTCGTTTAAAAAAAAAAAAAACACGTATCTAAAGTAATGAATTAGAGCGGTCCCCCGACACGTCAAAATTTAGTTTACGTAGTGTTAAAAGTTATTTTTTGCTTTTTATAGGGTTTAGCGTTTTTAACCTTTTGTCATAATTATTGCATACTTTTTTTGGGTCGGGGGTTTTTTAAATTTATAATTTAATTTTATTTCATGCTTTTTAAAGGAGCTCCTTAATTTTTCCTTCTTTTATTTAATTTATTTTATCTTAAGATGGGGTCGCTATATGCGATCTCGGCCAAAGGAAGCTGTTTAACAATCCTCATGACAAACTGGCGCTGGGAGAATTGCACAGATTGAGAAACAATAAAGATTAACCTTTGGACATTCTAGATTTTCAGCAAAAATATAAATCGGTTTATCCGTTTCATTCCGGCATTCTAGGGTTTCATCCGCCACATCCCATTTCCAGCATCAGGTTCTCGTCAATCAGAAACATGAAGAGAACTCGTCAAGACAAATTCAACGAGCCCAAACTCGATGGGTTTACTAAAAGGCAGTTCAGGGTTACGTCTCCTACCTTCGTGCCCTAACAGCAGACCAGCTCAGTGGTTCCAAAAGACATTAGTGTTTCAAATTTCAGATCCCACATATACTTGCAAGTAAACTGAGCGTGTAACATTCCTATGACATCTAGCAAACGAGCTGATGACCTTGAAGACCTGAACCGATTTCCACCAAACATAGCTAAGAACACTCCCGACTGACATACCTTTTAAACAAAAAAAACCGCATTACAATCGGATCATCCGTTTGGGAGCTACGATGCCACATACACACACACACACACACACACACACACACACACACACACACACACGTCAAACTTATAACACCCCGTCGTTTTTGCGTCGGGGGTTAAAAAAAATTGTTAGCGAAAACCGAACTTCGCAATTAAATTGCATACACATTTTTCAAAAGGTTCGTTTAGAATCCACAAAAGTGAAATATTTAAAATTCTAAATAAACGTTTGAATGCATCGTTAACAATACCTCGAGAGAGGAGCGAAATAAAATTTGCGACTACAGAATTGAATTTCACTCGATAATCGCTTCTAATTGTGCGTCGCTTAAGGGCTAGATTTGCATAATTTTTGCTCGGGCCGATCCCGCGGGAGCGTTTTATGAATTTTGCATAAATAAATATAAATGGCGCCGCCTTTGATACGGAACACTATCGAGTTTGGAAGTTATCTCATACTCCGCACAGTTTTGCGGCAGATTTTCCGTACGGAAACTAAGTTGTTGGAAAAGTGCGAAATAGTTGGATTCTCGCAAACATGTCTAAATTCCCAGTTTGTTTGCAGTTTGCCGCGTGTTGTTCACGCATTTTCGCTTATGGGATAAAGAAGAGTGTTATGTGAAAGATATATTTCTAAATTTGCCGAATACCGATACTAAATACGAAACAAAAGTGTCAAGTTATTTATTGCTTGTATTAAAAAGTGCTTTAGATTTTCTTATGTAGTAACTATTTTTTTTAATAAATTATTATATTTGTTATAAATTATTAGATATAATTGCCACCCATGTAACCAAACTTGATTTTCAGTTTTACAAATTATTGTTCTAACCATATTGTCACCTATCTACCAAGATCTATAGTAACAACAACGTCAAGACAACGCGCTAAGTAGCTTAACTTAAGACTACTTATGAATACATTTGTCATTCCCCCCACCCCAATACCAGAGACGAACATTGCTTCACTACGTTTTCATTTCTCAAATTTTTCTCTAAAGTTTCTAGAGAAAAATACAAAAATAAAGGTCCAGCGTTTCCCAATAAATTCCATTTATCAGATTTCGAAATCCCATTAAAATCTGTCGTCGGAATCGTATTTTTCACACACTCCTAATAACAAGTTCTTTGAAAGTTTTCTTTGAGGGCCAATACGTGGGTACGAGTGTACTTGCGGTACAGTCGGTTCAATAAGTTATGAAGCCTTTTAATTCAGTTTTTGTATTATTTTCCTTCGCGCGGCTCCAAGGAGTTGTAATTGAATTACACGGCTTACTCGAGCCTTGGGAACAGAGAAAGGAGTTGGGGGTATTTGTGTCTTTAAGTTGTTCTTTATTTTTGTTTTGAAATAAAAAATATTAACTGTGTTATGATGACGATTTATCTAACTGTTTTGTTGAATCCCTTATTGAGCTTTGAGTTATACCTAGGCATAATAAATCAAGTTACATTAAAATTACCTTAGCAAGAATTGAAGGTACCTAAATACTCACTGGTACTTACTATACCGCAAAATATTAATTTAATCTCTATGTATCTTATTTTTTTTTTGTTAGTTTTTCATCGATTTTTAAAAGGGGGAACAGTCAATTAATAAATAAACTGAGCCGGAACTGAAAATCTTGTCTTAAACAATGCATCTAAACATAAAATGTCGTCTCCACGATCTCTGTTCCTATACAAACTTATATCGGCAAAGCGGGCAGTCCTCGAAGACTATTCCTATGGATTCCTGTAGGAGTGCTTACATAACGACCGCTCTTGTTACTAATATTATAAGCTTTACTCTATCTGTATTATATTTTATTATACTTTTGTAAGCTTTGTTTTGTCGTCTTTGTATTTTTACAGTAGGTATATTTTCATTTACATCATTATGTATTTTGTAGGAAAATAAATACTATATATTAAAACTTGTTACACTAAAGCTCTTCATTTAAGTTCAAGTAAAAACAATATTATTATACTGATTTAGAAATAGCGCAGCACACAGGCGTAGTGCTACGAAAACCTACGCTCGTAGCATCATCTTGTTACGTAGCACGACTTATATAAGATTCGTATGTTCAAAAAACAATAAATTCTTTTTGCCTACAGATAGTAGTTTACTGATGTAGGTCTCACAGAATCATCTACTTTGTAAACAGTACTTCTCAATGTTTAATTGCTGGATTTTGCCACGTCATTCGTCCTATTAGCAACTAAATCAATGTTATGTCAAAAAATACAGATTCCTACTTCAAACTAAACCAACCAAAAGTATTTCATACACGCATTTCTCCAAACTAGAACATAACACACAAATAAAAATACCATAACAACATTAACAGAAGCATATTACAATATTTACGACGGCATACATTCCACAATAGGCTTACTCGAATGTTTTACGCGATTACATTGAAAATGCGGTACGGATTAACATGACTTAAGCGGCATATTTTCCTACTGTAATCCGTATTATACTGAAATTAAATTATTGTGTTTTACGTACTATTGTGTAAATATGAAGCGGTAATTAGGTTGCGGTTGGTTGCTGGTGTATTTTATGTATTTTGGATAGTATTTATTTACGTGGTTTCCAAAATTAAAAATAAATAAACGACGGAAATTCCGACTGTCGTACTTTCAGGTCAAAACCACTGATTTGTATTAAATAAACTAGACTAAAATGATATTCTAGCTACGGCCTAAAAAGATAGTAAAAACAGACATGAACTACTTTTTATCCAGTTGAAAGAACTGGGTCTCCCAGTGACACGAACGAAACCGCGGGGAATAACTAGTGTAGTAACTAATGTACATATACTTTTACAAACTTCTAAGCCCCTACCAAAGAAACCACATCTTAAGTATACATACATATTCGCACAGCAAGCAATCTTATGAAATGCACACTAATTTCCCTCCCCGCTCTAAGGCTTCCTTCTTTCGTTACCCCACCAGCTATGAATACCATCATCAGACCAGACGATTATCATATTTCACGTCTATTATACTTACCATTTGTTTCTTAAATCACAACCTTATATCGAAGCAGTAAGGTCTATTTTCAATTGTATCGAATGCAGCTGAATATTGTTTTGCAAGTGCATCTGCCAACGCGTTTGCTGTCGGTCTCGCCCTTATTTCGATTGTGTTAAGGTCGTTTTGCCGCAGCTGTGGGTGCATCAAGAAGTTAGTTGTGGTGCTCGTAGTAAAAAAGGGTGGTCGCAACAAGTCTCAAGTCGCTGCGGACTCCCCTCAAGTTTGTATGAGGTTTGTCTCATATACGTCAAAGTATTTGCTGAAAGTATTAGCACGTTTAGGCGGGCTGTTTCCATTGGACTTTCTTTTTTGCTTTTATTGCTACCGTTTTTGTGTAAGAAAGATTTTAAATTGAATGATATTTTCAGTACACGTCACAATGGTCACAAGACGTTACTATTTAATTTGTAATGCTATTGAATAAAGCGCGTAATATTTTTGCCACTACAGGACATTCTTAAATCATTACCACCTAGATTATCCTAACGGTTAGTCACGCTTCCACAAGATTTAGAAAACTTTCGAGAATATACTATACACCATGGGTAACATCCACTTTCCCATACAAGATTAACACCCAACAAAAGCTAATCCCACACGACAATCCTACAACCCTCGTACAATGGGCACGAGCAGATTGCAAGTGACTTCCAATGTTTCCGAGAGCGGGCTGTTGGCAGCGACTAAGTGCTGCCAGATTTAACGTTCGACACCACTGATTTATGTGTCTACCATGCTAGAGGACTGATGTATATATGCTCTGCTAGAGGGAGTAGGTTAGGGAATTTTTGGGAGCTTTTATGGGGGAATACAGGTATCTAATCCTTCTCTCAAGCAAAAAGCTGTGGAATGTTATGTCTCAGTTTGTACATACCACCCAATACGGCTTGAAAAACAAAGCGTGTATTTTTTTTAAGTTCATCAACTCGCTTACCTACCACTTCTGTAGTTTGCTCGGTTAACCCTTTTGTATCAGAAAAATCAGACTTCAGTAACTGAAGCCCGCGGTTTCACCCGCGTCCCGAGATACCTGCTTCCCGTAGTTGGATGATGACAAAAACGATCTTATGTCCTCCCGGATCTACACTACCTCGCCTAGGATTTTCAGCATTGGTCCAGACGTTCACACGTGATTGCGTGACGAAGGGATATTGGAATTCATTTTTATACATGTAGATTATTTAATCGACAGAACTGGTACTTATTCGTAGCTACATATTCACTTAATAAGTTTTAAGAGTAACCTTTGAGGTTTTTCCACGTATCATTCCATATTATACGCCCTTACTTAAAGCACCCACTACATTACATAAGTACATTAGATTCGCATTAGCTCACCAAGGTGAGATGAGCGCTAAAGAAGATTTTCTTTGCCGCCGAAGGGGAAAATTATCTTGATCGGATAACTACCCTTATTTTAATTAAAATGATGGTGTTTTGGAAGTAAATGTGGAACTGAATAGTGTGTTTTGGAATAGAAACCTTAAGTAAGTTATATTCCAGTAAATTTGATGTGAGAATCATGGGCGATTAATGCATGAATGTATTTAACTTACTAGAAAATACAAAAGAATATTAAATATCAATAAAGTATGTAATCATACGATGTAGATAAAATTATGTAGGTACCTAGACAATAATATAAAAAAGCCTCCTATTCTAGATTTATTTTCCTTCTAATCTAGTTCACAAAATTAGTTATACTTGCTTCATAATTCTTACACGAAAATATAATAACGTATTAGTATATACGAATAGTTATTTGTTATACAAGAGTGCAAAGTTGCTTTTTAACCGCGTGCTCAATTTTGATGACCGAGCAAGCGAAGGATTCTAAAATTGAAACACGAGCGTAGCGAGTGTTTCAATAATTAGAATCCTGAGCGATAGCGACGGAATCAAAAGTGCACAAGGTGAAAAATCTTTGCACTCGAGTGCAACACGTAACTTTTCATCCCACCTCATCGAGGAAATTACTAAATGCAAAAATCAAGATGGCGCGCACATCTGAGTAGCAAATTAAAAAGAAGTGCCTATTAAAGTTCATTTATTTGATAACTCAGTTTAAAAATGAAACGAGGTTAAAAATCGATGTAAAAATAATAATAAAAATTACTTAATTAATTGAATAATTATTTTAAGCAGTATTTTATTTGTTTGATATGTATTTGTTTGAAGTCTTATCAAGATTGTCACAAATGGAATATTGCACACGATGTTCTAAATTCAAATCACTTTGCCGCTCTAGAGGATAAAAACGGCTTTTGCGCTCAGATATCAAAGGGTAAAACTACTCTTTCCGAGATGGTGGGATGAAAAAATATTTTCCCTTGGCCTTCATATAACTAATTTCCAACAAAAACAAAGCTAAAACAAAATCTTTCTTAAAAAAACAAACGAAGAATAAATAAAAAAGTAAAGAATAAAGTACAAAGTATGGTAGTAAAACTTTTTTACTTAACTCCTAACGTTACCGTTTAGTTTAACTTTAGCTTGTTATAAAACTAGTTCATATTTAACTAACTGCCGCTCGTTAGAAGTAAAGCGCTTTATTAAAACTGTAAAAAGAACGTTTAAGAAATTATGTTTTCGGTACAAAAAAACTTTTATGTTAAAAAACGTTTTGGGAGTAAGCTTTGTCTGTATTTTAACTATGTTTATTTGGTATATGTACCTAGGCGGTCCCATAATGAACTGGCCTGATATAGTTCTAGGCGACATATCGCTACATATTATATGGCATTAAAAAGTACGTTTATCGTGTACTTAATATAAAAATACGCATCGACATGAAATGCTTAGTTTTAGTTTAGTAGGCATTTGAATGACGAGAGTCGCGTATTTTTTCCGAATGTCGAAAACTGAGTATCGAAGTCTCATAAAGGTTCTGTTTAAAGCAGGTTTATCCCCTGCGTGAATAAAAAAATGAATGGATGGCGTGTATAAGGAGTCTTTCCCGTCCTATAATATAGTGAAAAATTTGGTTAAAAAGTTTCGCCTCGGGAGATAAACTGTCGAAGACATTGGGTATGACGGTTGGCCAGTGGAAGTGATCACTTCCGAAACAATTGCTCCTATTGAAGAGGAGGTTCGGAGTGACCGCCGTTTGAAGATTAGCGAAGTTGCAGCTAGCCTTGGGCTCCCTAAAAGTATTTTTTATAATGCGCTCCATGAACATCTTCACATGAAAAAAGTGAGTGCAAGATGGGTAACGAAACTTCTTTCAGCGGTTCAGAGACGGGCGTTGCGTTTCAGAGTTTTTGGATCTTTATGGAGGAAAATTCAAAGATGTGATCGAGCGGCTAGTGACTGGGGATGAAACTATGATTTTGTATTATGATCCACAAAGCAAGCGCGAGTCAATAGAATGGCGTTATAAGGATGAAAAGCCCCCTAGAAAGGCAATAGGCTGCCTTTTTTGGGGTAATATTGTGATTACTTTTAAAAAGGTGAAGAGATGTTAATTTGCAGATGTCAGAAGTGTATTGGTATTCATTTTGATTATATTGAAAAATAAAATCGGTTTCGTTTCATTTCCTTCATTATTTCATAGTTAGGCCAATTCATTATGGGACCGCCCACGTATATGGGTTTATTAAAGTAATTATTTTACTATCACCAACTGCCTAGCCTTTTAACTATATTGAGGTCGGTTTCTAGTATACATAACTGTATGCAGATAAATACCAAATTTTTACATAGAGTGGCTAACCTGGTAGCCAAAACAGAGGTGCACGACATAACAAGATAGTCACCCATTCACGAACCTACTGCGCAGTCAGAAAATTATCCTCTACAATAGAAAAAGACATGAAAATATAGGGCAAAGTTTAATGCAGAGTATGTAAACAATAAATAACGTATGTAGAAATCTAGAGCATCTGTGGCACACGGTGTTTTGTTGCGAACAATTACCATAAAAGCAAAGACCTGATTGTAGCGTTTTTCTGTTCCGACGGACAAAGAGTTGGTAAATTGAACAGATGTACCATATGTTTGAAGGTGCTGTTCTTATTGTAATATTAAGTAGATTAAAGATGTAAAGATTATGTTTCCTTACTTTCGAATCGTTATTCATGAAGGTGCCGTCTTCGAAGGTTTTCAACTTATTTTTATTATGAGCATAGGCTAACAAAAAGAAAGAGGTAACTTCTGTACCTATTCAAGTACAATATACTTTTTATTATATTGTATTTACGATTTGTAACTTATCATAACTTTGACATGACGTTAACGTAAAGTCGTAAAGAATTTATAGAGTATATAGGATTAGTCGTTTCTGCGGTAAACTTATTGTTTGAGGCTAGTATTGCTCTAAATACCGCAACGTTGACATAATGATTTACTTACACAGTGCTAAAAATATGAACTGTGAACTTTCTACAAAACATCGTTTTACCAGTTTAATAAACAGAAGCGCAATAAATCAGTGCTTATCTAACATTGAATATTTTTTTTAAATCGGGCCAGTAGTCAACAAATGAACTCATTAGCTTTATGTATTAGATTATTATAGATTCGAAACAACATATACCTAGTATTGTCATAAATCCGTGGTTTAAGCTAGGTACTCAGAATATGTTCCACGCAACTTTTAACTTGCACACTTTATCAACAATAGAACCACATACTCTCAAGCTACCCCACAAACAAAACACAGTACAGAGCTGCAGAATTAAACTCGTCATGAGTTAGTGGGGCGAGCACTTGTAGCTAAAAGCTCAAAACTCAGCCCTCGGCATCAAGTATTCAAGTGGTAGCGACGACAATGCCACACACCTGCCGATGATGATGCGGCGTGAGTTATAGGAGAGAGCTATGTTATGGTACATATACTCGTATAAATACTAACTGTTTCCTACAGTAAACGACGTTGCAAATAACTAGATAAAATATAGCTTACGTCACCGTTTATGAATGTACCTATATTATGTTACAGAGTGTTGATAGCGAAGCTTACCCAGCAGTGATTTCGGAGCCTTTAAGATATTTCTTTTATGATGTTACTATAGATTAGAATAGATTTTATCTATTTCAAGGAAAGGACATCATTTTCTGTCTCAATAAATAAAGCAGGTAGTTTTGTACAAAGATTGTTCACCACGTATAAAGGTTTTTAGCAACTTCAATCATCAAACATCTAGGTATTGGCTTGATATACTCGTAGTATTTCGATATCGATTTTATGATCAGCTAATATGAGTATTAGTAATCTAAAAGGTATAATATTCAGTCATGAACTTCTGAAAAAATCTCAGCCCGCTTTCACTCACGCCTTGTACCCAAAAACCCTTTGTTTGGGGTCGGCAGTAACAGGGCACCAGGTGCGTTCCCGGCCCAATCAAGGGACGACAAATTGTTACAGCCAGCCCTTTGATGATGTTTGTCTCGGTACCAACATTGGAATGCCATGAAAGCGGCGAATTTTTCGCATTTTCCGCATTTTTTCCGCAGTTCCACCCTTGGAGTACCTACTGGAAAATGGAACTGAATGAGGGTACTCTGAGTACGGTATTGGCCTGGTATCTTTGTTTTGTTTATACGATTTGTTCACTAGCTGTTCCCCGTGATTTGGCCCGCAGATTGAGGAAATTAATTCCAACACTCAGATTATAAGGAGCTGGTAATGTGTTCTGGTGTTTACTTACGCTCTTAGTGCCAACTTTCATCACAATCTGTTCTGTAATTTTTGCGCTGGAGTGTAGTAAACATACATCCTGATATCCAGACTTTACGTAAAAACTCAGAAGCCATTGAACTTTCAAGGAGTGGTCAGTTTGGTAGATAGTAAATTCTGGCGGTTTGCCCGATCCACAGTGCAGATAGGTATACAATAGAGAAATTTTTACAAGAAAGGAAATATAATATTCACGTATTGCCAGACTTGGTTTCAAGTAGATTTTTGCTATTCTATTTTTATCACTTCGTAAAGAAAATTCATGTTCAGTTTGATACTTTTAAGTGTCAAATAACACATAAAGTTGTCAGTATTTCTTAGGTAAATAACTCAATCACTCATATTCAAACTCTAAATAAAAAAAAAAAACAATGGGCTGCATAAAACAGTGTAAACTCAAAAGTCTATCGTAAACCGTATTACTGGCCGTTATTTTATTTCAATATACGTCGTCTGAAAGGCTATCAGGCTAAGTCTAGGCAATAAAGAGTTTAGTTTATCACTGAAGCCAGCGAGAAACCTAATTCATGTGTAGACGTGTGGAAAGGAAGTTTGAGTATGAATAGTGGATAGAACGCTTGTGAACTTTCAATGTGTGTTTTTTTTTCTGATAGTAAAAAGTTAAGGAGATAGTAACGATACCAAAAAGTTTTTAAAAGATATGCATAAGTTTTTGGGATACCTGATTTTTAAAAAAAAGTTAAAAGCTTTATACGTAGAAATACATAATTAAATATTTAGATTAATAGTTATAAGAATAAGGATAATTTTGGTAAGTAGATATAAATTGTAAAATTCATAAAAAAATACCAACATAAAATAAGGGCGTTTTCTCCATACACAACCCAATATGTACCTTTGCTTGTTTCAACTAAGTCACATACATTATTTTCTTAATACTTAAAAGTCTCACAGTTTAGGAGTGGATAATAAGTAAAAGCAAGCACCGAAACAATGTATGTTACTTGTTTTTGAAATAAAAGCGTATTTCAAATGAATAAAGCGTTTGTTTTTACTTTAAAATGTGTTACTTTAACTTTATTTCTTCTTGTTGCTATTTAAAGTTGATAGTCCTAAATCCTATGTTCTTTCTTCTGTACCTACTTATAAATGATAAAATAAATAATTGAGTAAAAGAAAGACAGCTTAAGGATAAGTTGCACTATTTAACCATACATTTACATAACTAACTAACTATTAAAGTAACAATATCCAAACTATAACGGCCAAGAAATTGCCGCCCATTGGTCAATTCGTCAATTTGACGTCTGAAAATGGTTCGGTTATCGTTATAGTCAAATGGTATAACTCACCATAGGAGCTACTTAAAACTCAAAAAAAATATCACAGGTATATCAAAATTAAGTTATTTACCTAACTTACATAGAATATATTCCATAATGACAACTAATTACTCGCACATATAATAGCGAAGTAAATTAACGTTGTAATTGTTCGTGTAATAACCTTCTATTAATTATCCGTTCAAAGAGCACACGCGACAATTTAACTAAGCTTAAATTATGTTCCAGCCTTTGATAACAAGTAAATAATAGAATGGTGATAGAATAACACCAGCATTTCATTCAATAGATTTTGGTCGCACAGTGACAGGTTAAAATAAAAAGCATATCCTTACCAAATTGCTACCAAATGTCAACACAAAGTTATAAAGACGTTTGAAACAAAATACTTTGGTATCAAAAACATTGTCTTAATAAATGGCTCAAAGACAATATCTAATTTTCAAAAAACTGGTCAGTTGGCTAGAAAACAACTTTTAAAAATGTTCTACCGAAAAAGGTAGAGGGAAATACCGACTATAAATTTTCATTTACAACTGTTCAATAGACATTAACTTTTAGCAATTTTCTACCGATAGCATTTAGGTAAATATTTTAAGCAACCCTCATATATTCTGCTATGTAGCATAATTCAGTACAAGAGGTCCCTAAAATTATTAAATTTAAAAGACGACGTTACATATGTGATGCGGACGAGATTCCGGATTCCCCGTGGGAGAGTAGCGCACAAAACTCAGTTTCCTCGATGCCATAAAATGTAAGTTGAATTATTTAAAAAACGGTGCTTTTCATAATGTAGCAGAACCTACTCTTTTTGAGGGGTCCATTATGTAACTGCATGAGTCTCAAAGTCATACACGATATTATTTGTTTCAAATGCTCTTATGAAACGATCAACTGGCAATTCTATGTAGCACGTTCCTATGGAGAAAAACTGTCTAGAAAGTGCATAACTTTTAACAAGCATTACTTTATTTTTCTGTGTACAAAAACATTTTCAATTGTTAAATCGCTGATTAAGACCAATGAACGGAATTAATAGGTACACAGCTGATTATAAATGGTTATCGTCTTAACTCACCTTTAATTACATGCCTTTAATTAGATATAACTGACTCATATTCTATTAGGTACCTACATAAATAATGACCTTTAAATAAACCTATCGATATACAATCCTAGCAGTAACAGCATACCTACTGATAGCTTATGTATGCCTGGTACATGACTTGGGCGGGCCGCGCTCAGGTAGACCGCGATATATTACGTTTTAAACTTCCTACGCCGTTGTCGAAGACTGTATCTACGTAAATAGCTCGACATTTTGCCTGGATACAGTATTGGAATTATTTTGGTGACTTTGTGATTAATTTTGAAAATTATTTTCTTTTTGCACTGGAAAAATCTAAAGGTATATTATTTTAAATCTATTCTTTTTTGACTGTGTAACTAAAAGCTCCAATATTACTGAACCGAATTAAAAATTTGAAGCTAGACTATCCACGGGTAACTATTAGATATATTTAATACGGTTACAAGAAGGTATTTTCCACGGGACGCGGGTGAAACCGTGTCAAACAGCTAGTTCCCAATATGAAAATTGCAGTGAATCTTTGCTGTAGTTTATAGTTTTACTGTGTTTGTCGTTTATTCTCAAACGGTTTATAGTATCTCCCAAGCTATAAGAAACAGCGATTAAAAATGGCGAAGCATCCCATAAAAATACGCTGCGCTTCGAAAACTTCCCAATAACAGTTCCACTGATTTCTGTACTTATATACTTGAGTTATTCTAAAGAATTCCCAAGTTGGCGAAGCTGGCATTACGTCTCCGAAATGGCATTGCCGACAAACAGAGGGGTGACTGAGTCGGAGGGAAATATCAATCGGTTGAAATTGTGCCCTCCGAGGGAGGACCTTGAATGCCAAACTCACAGCTTGCCTAATGATGCATTACTCAGATTCACCGACCTCTTACCTATAGGCGGCATTATCTATTCTATTTTACAACCATCGGAATTTCAACCCTATCTTAACTACATAAAGTTGAGTTTCTAATAAACGAAGATGGGATGTTAAGCCGTTATTAATCTGAATGGTTGTCATAAGCAGGTTATCGAATGTTCCAACTATTCATTCTTATCGCCATGTCAAATGCAATTCAATATTTCATCGCATTGATGTCGGAAAGATAATTTTTCTCTTCAGATCTGTAATACTTCATCTCGGAGTACAAATTGTTATAGTCTGATGGTCATAAATACTTGGTAAAAGGAAGGAAATTATTGTCGAATTGCCTCTTAGAAGGCCATTAGGCTATTTATTACCTGATAATGAAATGGACTTTTTGTGGGATTTCTTCTATAAAAAAGTAAGTCTCAAGCTGTTAAAAAAGTCGATAAAATTGAAGCTATTAAAATTAGATTTAATGTTAATGTACCCAAGAAGTTATTTTCTGTACGACGTATTTTCATCAAAACCAAGAAAAATGCAGCTAAACTCACAGAAAAGAAACACACACCCATTCAAACGTAAACCAGCCTTCTACAAACACAAAACCTCAACAAAAAGGCGCTAGGTACTGTCCACAAAACAGTTGCTATCACGCACAGACACTTGCCAACTGCCTGCAGCTAAACCACGTCTAATGACCGCCTCTTTACAACAAGACTTGTTTTTTCGTCGTCACACGTTTCTGGTACCCAGACGGCACGAAGACGTTTGTTAAGTGTGGGAGAAAAGTCTGAGGGCATATGTATTTTAGAATAGGGAGTAAAATGATTTATTTTTTTATATGCAATTTTTCCCTTGCGTAGGTGTAAGGTAATTTAAGTAATGTGATGCAAGTAGTGTAATATTGCAATTTTATAGGCATTGTATCGTTTTCCTAAACCTAACTTAGATAAAAAATAGCTTTAACAGTTGATAGTTACAAAAAAACATAAATTAGTGTAGGTGCAGGTACCTACATAGTAAATATGCTCAAAAAGTAATTAGAGATTCGATATAGTTTGTTTTTTTTTAAACCATAAGTATGATAAGCTTACTACATATCCTTCTCCGTGTGAGAGGAGGCCTGTGCCCAGCAGTGAGAAGATAAAAAAAGGCTGTAACAACAACTACATGAGAAATAATTTATCAGCCTTTTTTATTGTCTCATTAACAATAAGGTAGCAGATATAAAAATAGCCAAACACAAACCAATCTTAATACAAAGCTAACTAAGGTATCATAATAAATACCTACAAATGTTTGACAAGGTACGAATCCACACAAAGAACACATGTATATAAAAGGTACTACAAATAAACAGACATAATGTCAGGACAAACCATCAAAACATAGTTATTATTTGAACGCTATCTAAGCCGCTTATGGGGAAAAATCAATTTCGTTTGTCGTGCCGCTGGGGACACCATGCTTCATGTAAAATGTATAGGACTATGTCTAGTCTTAACTTAATTATTGTTTCTTTTTTCTTGTGTTACGTCTCAAGACAACACTTTTTTCTAGTCATTTTTGTTTGAAAGGTGACAAAAAGAGAGAAATAATATCCGGAGAAATAATATTCTGCAAAAATATCCGGAAGTATCTGAATTATCCGACCACATCACCACATGCATTATCTCCTCATACATTTTTTAAGAGCTTGTGTCTAAATTATATGAATCTGCACACATTTTTAAGTTTTTGGTAAATAACCCTTTTGGTATCGACATAATTATGCTAGTTGCTCATAGACAACTTCTCAGAAAAAAAACCTTATGTCTTCAAAAACTCCAAATAAAGACTAGTATCCAAATTATCCGCAAGTACATAAAAAAATCCTTACATCGGATACGACCGCACAGTCACCGCACGCATAACCCTACTTGTGTCGACAGAATTAATTTCCTGGACTATAACTCTCATACATATATACCTACATGGACATCAGATGCTCATAGACACCTTTTATCAGAAAAAAGTTCTGTACTCAATCTAATTTAGTCTTATATCTGAATATCCGAAAATATCCTTAGTATCCAATCGCACAGTCACCGCACGCGTAACCCTACTTTTGTCGACAGAATTAATTTCCTTGCCTATAACTCTTGTATATAGGTACACGGACAACAGATGCTCATAGACACCTTTTATCAGAAAAAAGTTCTGTACTCAATCTAATTTAGTCTTATATCTGAATATCCGAAAATATCCTTAGTATCCAATCGCACAGTCACCGCACGCGTAACCCTACTTTTGTCGACAGAATTAATTTCCTTGCCTATAACTCTTGTATATAGGTACACGGACAACAGATGCTCATAGACACCTTTTTATTAGAAAAAAATTCTGACTTCAAGAATTATCTGAATATCCGAAAATATCCTGACTATCCGACCGCACAGTCACCGCACGCATAACCCTACTTGTATCGACAGAATTAATTTCCTGGCCTATAACTCTCGTATATTGGTCATCGCCACTAATCAGGCCTTAAGAATAGAAACTTCTTTTTACAAAAATAATTCGCATACCACCAATAGGAGACCATATATGAATATCCGAAAATATCCTGACTATCCGACCGCACAGTCACCACACGCATAACCCTACTTGTGTCGACAGAATTAATTTCCTGGCCTATAACTCTCGTATATTGGACATCGGCGACAGTAGCGAGTGTTCGCGATTTATAGCCTAGTGTCGGCTACAGGTAGCGCTATAAAATTATTGCAAGCCTTTGTTGAGATGCTGTTTCTTTGAATTGGGTCTTGTTTGTAAGTTATTTGTGATCTAACAAGATATAGTCCTGCGGTTGTATCGAATTGAAGCAGTGAACCAATATCAAATACTTCTCTTTCTCATTCATTAGGCTACCACTTACACCTAAAAGTAAGAAGTGGGAAGCAAAATAATTGTGAAACACACTATACAAGTTACTGATTTTGTGTTAAAAAAAAAATTTTCATAGCCAAAATAATACTATTTCTAGAGTCGGCTACCACCTTCTTCAGTTCTTATAATTTATAGCTATTTGATGTCATCTGCAGGGGCAATAGGAAGCTATACTAGAGGTATATAATAGAGTTATAGCCAAGCTATTATTGTGTACATGCGTTCATAAGTATCCAGTGTGGTCGTCTTAAGAGGTTATTGTGTGATAGATTGGATTTTAGAGGAAATCTGTCTGAATTGGTACTTGAAATAATGGTTTGACAAGTCAGAAAATTCTTTCGGCCAGACATTATTGTACCTTTGATTGATGAAAATTTCTTAAGAACACATGGTGCGAATTTTTGTAAGAATTTTGATATAAAATTATTTTATTTTCCTTAAAGAATTGAGTATTGAATTTTATTGTTTGCAGCGCTCTCTGTGTATTAATGGGGATTAATGTGCACCATAGCCGAAAATCGATCTCAGTGGCGTGCACTTGGAGAGGCCTATGTCCAGCAGTGGACTGCGATAGGCTGATGATGATGATGATGATGATGAATGTGCACCATTAGTAAAAGTCGCCGCCACCAAACCAATCATATCGCAAGAATTGTCATTAAATAGTCTTGGATCTACTACACTACTACAAGAAAGAAGAACTGTGCCAAGCATAACATTATTGCATACAGAACCAGAATTATCTACCCCAATAAATACACCAACCCGACACAAAAACCCCCACATTACAACACAATTCAAACAAATCTTACACACATTAATATAACATCACAAACTAATAACGAACACAATTAATAGGCAGTAATTGCGTCACAATTACCAGTAGCCCATACAAAGGACTGTCGCGTCTTTGTCGACTCGGAATGTTGATCAAGTAATTAGCAACTTACATACACGGCTGTCCTCACAGAGGACTGTGGTATGGATGTGGTATGTTCTTGTGAGGACAGATTGTTGCTAAGATAGTGAGGAAATTCGTGGTTTATTTCGTGAATTAAATGTCTTTACTTAGGTTCAGGGGTAGGTAATTATTTGAAGACGAAAAACAGAAGTAGAATTAAGAAATACAGAAAGAACTTTCCTTGACTTAACTTTCCACTTTACGTACCTACTAGAGATTGTGAAAGTACCTAATAAAGGTCGTATTTACATTTACGTAACTCTGAAAATGAAACTGCTTTGTTTAAATCTCTTCACTCATAATTCAACCTCTTTACTACCATAACAAAATAACGGCCATAAAACAATCCATAAAAAAAGAACTGCACAAATAAAAAAAAGAGAAAAAGAATTCAAAAAGTGCCGTCTCCACTTCGAAATTCAAACGCACTTTGGAACACTTCTAAAGTGTGGCGCGAACGCAACTTTCGGCTATAAATCTGGGTACCGCCAAGTTTTCATTGAAACCGACTGACGTAACTTGGTTAATGGGTACCGAAGCGATTGAAACGTCCCGAATGATGTATGTGGACTTGAATGTGCTAACGGATTTCAGCCAAAGTTTAATTTTCGAACGTGTTGTAATTGTTTTGACGTTTGAGGGTATTTAGATGAGTGGGTATTACCTCCCTTTTACAGTGAAAAGGAAGCTGAGAGGATAGATGAGGAGTACCATATTTTAGAACGAGTTCATAGTGTTACAAGATGATTTGCACTACTTACTTGAGAAGGAGTACATCAAGAAACTGTGACGTTTCAGTCAAAGCGATTGTTTGCTCATAAAAAATGCTACTAGAATACCAAAGTTCCAAGAGCTCTAATTTATAATTTCAAGCGCACACATTTGAAAGTAAACAACCATTAAAACCTTTCCTAACACCCACAAACTCGTAACAAAACGTTGCCTCTTCTATCCCTATTCCTAAACCAATATCAGCATCAAAAACTGCTGATGCTGAACATCAAATCGATGGACAAACATCGGCACACATCAGTGAGGGTGGGTTTAGGCTCAGGTGGTCCACGGTAACACTTATACTAATCTACGCTGAGACAAATAGGGCCCTACACGAGGACGACATGGTATAGAGTTGAGAATGTTTAGATAGTGCAAAATATATAGGATATAAGCGATTTTTTTAAATGACGAATTTCCAATAAGAAGGATGTGGCAATTGAAAGACAACAAAATTAGTTTTCTCGATGTGAGAAGAATTGTGTAATCAGGGATCACCATGCAATATCAGAGAATTTGCAAAAAAGTGTCGGCCTTCAAAAAAAAACTACATTTTCAATTCCTAAATGAATTTATGAGAGCAAAAGACAGCCATCGAGTATCAAATTAAAAGTGCGATCTAAACTAACATCATACAGCTTTTGGTGGCTTGAATGCTCTACAGCCTGGACCGATTTGAAAATTTATTCCAGTTTAAAGAGGCTACTTTTTATCAAGGCCCATTGAGTAGTTTCTACCTGACGCAAGAAAACCTTTGATAGAACCCAATACAACATAAGTTTACGAAAAGGCTTCTTTCAAATTAACTCCCTATCTATCAATTCCTAAGTCTGCGCGTCATCTGCGGACGAACCCTTGAGTTAACGAGTTGCGCGCTCATACCTGCAGGTGCGCCCTCCTTTAATAGCGGTATATATATTTTTACCGGGACATGTGACGTCACGGCACAACACTAGTATGTTCCCAATGGACCAGTAAATTTAAAGGTGACATTTTGCTAGCTTGTCAGCGGTTTTACTCGTTTTTCGAGGGAACTACTTCGAGCACCGGTACAGAAATATTCTTAAGCCTTAATCGATATGTAAGCTTTCTAACACAGAAAGTATTTCAAAACGGGCCAGTAACTTCTTTTTGGTGATGAGGGCAAACAAACATCTTTTTTCAGATTTATATTAGTAGGTATACATAGACACAAAGGTATAGATGATGTCGCGATTGACGTGACATATGCGGTTTCAATTTCCGTACGGAACTTCAGAGAAATGTTAAGGTAGTATTGTAGTTTGTTATGTACCATATCTATAAGAATAAGTTACAAAGTGTACGAAAGGAATACTAGATTTCAGAAGATTGAAAAAATGTTATTCAATAGGGGACCGATATGTTTTCCACTTTTTCGCCCGCGCCCCGGTGGAACCACTTCCCGCACATGGATAAAAAGAAACCCATGTTTTATTCTGATAAGCTTTATAATAATATAACGGTCAAGTTTCAAGTTAGAAGTCAAGAAAACTTCAATCACAAAACCATCCTCTTGAATACAATGATTTAGCTTAATAGAAAGATTCCGTATTAAAACATTTCATAAAATAATTTAATACTTAAGTAACGACCCCTCTGATCTTTTAAGAGCAGTTTGTAACTAACGTTTCAAATCTCGTTTGAAATGTTAAACAGGTTGAAAAGTGGAAACTTTTCAAGTCAATATTGTACAAAGTTGGAAGATCATAATTTTGTATACCTAGTCGAATGTTACTTGGAGATAATAACTTCATCATTTGATCTGTTTGAGTTTCAACAGAACTTCCTTTAAATAACGATTAGAAATTAAGTGTTTGAACTTGAAGCAATTTTGGCTGTTTTAATTAAACTTTTTTATTAATTTGACAATAAAAAATTATGAAAAAAAGGCATTTATCGTGACAAAAAAAAAAGAGCTATATTTTTCTGGTAGTTCATGTAATAGATTAAATCAGTGTAAAGGTTTTCGGCATACTACTTCAGTTCTGTAAAAGGAGTTAATAAAATCAATACATAAAATGTACATATTTACATGATGTAAAAGCCTTATTTATACATATATACAACTAAAAAATGGCATCAAAAAACTCCTCATCGCTGCCCACCGGGAGTGTACCCAAGAGGCTGGCAGCATTGCCACGTTGGATGGCAATGCTTAATTTTTGACCAAAATAAAAACCAGCCTTTGGGTCACTTGAAGTGTCAGCAAGTCGCTTTGCCAGATCTTTAAAAAGCAGATGAGCACTTGGACCCCACGGCCCGAGGGTTTCAACCCCAAACGGCTCAAAGGTATAGTTACCAACCAGGGTGCTATATTTGCGCCGTTTGAGGTCCTCTGCAGCCGCAGCAGCGGAACCAGCACATCGCGCCGAGCTAGGAAGGTGAGATGGTGCAAGAGTATCGACACAAGTCGCGTCCCATACTAAAGACCTACCCATCTTCCACGGGAACAACGACATACCGTCTGGTCTCTTGCCATCGTCGCGCCAGACCACTGGGTTCTAATATGGCTGGAACGCCTACGGCAACAAGAGCGCGACGGATTATGTCATTGATATTCGCATGCCGTGCAAATCGTCCCGCGCTGCGGCTGCACGACAAGCCGTGGTGTCCAAGGCTGCTGACAGCTTCGCCACAGTGGCAGCGGTGAGGAGAGCAGCACGGAGCACCCAAACGCAAGCAAACAGCAAGCCGGAAAGGTGTCGTCAAACAATGTGCCTATGTTTGACGACGGAAGTGCCAGAAGCCATAGACCCGACTCCCATTCGCCCACAGCCAGAAGGCGCGCTCGCTCTGCAGAAGAAATTGACGTATTTAGCAGATTATTCCGTATAACTCTGCAGAGCGGCTCATCCCACTGTCTCTGGGAGGACGGGTTGACGGGTGGATCAGTATTCGGGCAGGTGATTTTCCAAGCCTCTACAGCCTCAGTCAGACATGGTACCTCGCAATTGGCCAGTGTGATAGGAAGAATTTTCCTGGTCAATTGCTCAGTACCATGGACGGAGGATATAAAGGCCGGTAGGCTAATACTTGAAATTTTGCGGACGCCAAGCCCTCCCATGCGAACGGGAAGAGTAGCCTGAATCCAGGCTCGGTCGTCCAAGGCCACATTTAAAATTGATGTTAATGTGTGTCTAATAATTTTGTCAAGTTGTTCCAAAAGGTTTGTGTGCTTCCATAGAGTGGAAGCGCGCAAATAGTATGTTAATTTTGGGCCAAAACAACAATATCTAATGATTGTGATGGCTGAGTGCATGTTAATTTGGAGCAGCCTTTCCGAAATATGATTGAAATTTTGTATTTTGTCCTGAATAAAATTCGAAAATGAATTTTCATATATTGGGGAACCAAGGAGACAAAGAGAGTCCTTATCAATTAATTTAATATCCGGGGCTATTGCATTGAATTTTGAAAGTGTGTCTTGTCTGTCAGTATTGTCCGGTACAAAAAGTTCGCATTTGGAGTAATTTAAATTTAGACCTATTTCTTGAAATTTGTTTTGGAGAAAAGAAAAATCACCAAGTACTGTAATACATAAAATATAATTTTATTGGTACACTAAGTAACCTTATTAATTACTCTGAAACCATGGTAATATTATGTTACTGAGTAGAAAAATAATAAAAAAGAATAACTTTTTAAATATTTTAGTGGCTCGGAGTTGTCTGTCAGTTAATTTATTGATAAAAGCTGACTAACCTCCTAGCCCTTCACGAAAAATAGTCATGATATTTTATTATATGAAGAAGTACATAATATAGGTATCTACTGACCCAGTTTCCAGTTCACTGAAGTTATTTCATAAGACACGAAGTACATTCCATAACGTAAGCATTTACATCACAATGCAATAAGTAGTTGACCCAAAGAAAAACTCATAAAACTTCATTGCATCCCTAATATTACGATATTTCTTTGTAGAACACGCATTCGTGTGGGAAAAATGAAATTCCATTAAATAACTATATAGCTCTCGGCCGCATCAAAATCATATCATTAGTTTAAGAGGAAACTTAACTTCTATATATACATCGGTAGGTAATTGTGTTATACTTATAGTCTAAAATATGTAATGTTTAGTTATTTTTGTTTTGCTGTTTAGTTATTTTTGTTTAACTGTTATGTTTTAATTTAGACGTAGGTAAGTAGGAACCACTGGGAATCACTAAATGACATGTACATGTAGGTAAAGGGGTTTTCAAAACGACGAGTCTAAGAGATACTATACGATCAACCTCTATATAAACTTATGTTATATTCTCCACTCAAAGTTCAGATATTTCACCATCATCCAGCAAAAAACATTTCCCCATCTCCACAATATAGATATTATCACGCAAATCCCCACAAAAAGTAGCCATCTATCTTCTGCAATCAAAGTGGCAAATAATTAAAACAAATAGTGTGAAAAAGCAAGCGTTGGCGACACAGCTCCCCTTGCAACACTGTAACATGTTTAATTAAATTTACGACTTGTAGCAGACGCCTTTTGTAGTAGGAATAAAACGCTTTTTTACTGTATTTTGTGTATGTATAATTACATTGATCAATGACTCTTTAAAAAGAGGTAGCTATCAGTACAAGACTATATAATGAAATTGTGAGAACAATCAAATAGGATGAAAACTACTGATACGAGTATATTATAAAAGCGAAAGTTTGTAAGTATGTTTGCTACTATGGGCAAACGGCTGCACGAATTTTCATGAAACTTGGCATATACATCAGACTTACATAGAGGCTATTTTGATATGGGTTCAAGAAGTAATTCCGTAAGGAAACGGCAGAAACTGCTAGCTAACTCTATAGAAGACATTTTTCCTCAAATTTCAGTATAACAAAGAATGAACTAACATAATATATAATGCCACAAAGGTCCAGCAAAATTAAAAGAAAATCCGTCCCAAAGCCCGTTTCAGCGTTTCCCAGCAATTATTTATTATCGCGTTCAAAGCCATAATCACAGGAGGGCAGAAAGGAGACCAGAAAAAAAGAATTTACATGAAAAATCCTCAGCGAGCAAATGTTGGAATCTAAATAATAAATTGTCCATTGTTAGGTGTGGTTTTTATACAAATGTAATATTTATTTATGCAGACAACATAATGAATTCTCCGGGGATGCCTGATTATGCAGATTTTTTTAACTTGTACCCTCCGATGCGGGTGTATTATGAATTGTTAAGGATAATCGCTCGCCTGCGAATCGCGTGAGTAACGAGATGACTTTGTGCGAGGTATGCTCATGCGTTTTTGAGTATATCTGACGGAATTGTAGAGTAGATCTCACATACGAATGTATACTCTTTTAACTATGTAATATTCTTCGTTACAGACATAGCGAAATCTCTTGCATGTTTACATTAATATCTCGATGAAATTATGTTACAACAGTAGATATGATAGAGTCATATTAACTGAGTTAATATCTATATCCACACTATTATTATAAACGCAAAAGCAGCTCTCCATTCACCTTCCATGCTGCAGCAAACTGCTGACCGATTTAAACGCACAGATATTCTAGATCCAGAGAAAGTGTTTCCTGTCCTTTTTATCTGGGTGCGCGGAGTAGTACCCACGTGATGCAATAATAATGTACGAATACTTAATAGCTCAATGAGAGCTCAAAAATTCACTTGATTAGTGGCCATAGCAAAACCTAAGAATATAACCCGAAAATTCCTAACAAGCGATAATTTATCGAATTAACCTAATTCGTATTATGCTAAATGAGCTCTAAAAGGAGATTAAACATGAAATTTTCAGTTTTCAAGTCATTTGCGACGATTCAACTCGTTATAAAGTTTAATGTAAACTCAAATTAAATTATTCTCTCACTTTTTGTGTGTTCGTAAAAGAGAATTTGTTTTGTTACTTTGGTACAAAGTTTTTCATTTCTCTTAATGAATTACAAATGAAAAGTAAATTGTTTTTTTTTTTTTGTGAATTTCAAATTGTAAGTTTGAAGAACTCTTTCTTCCTTTTAGAAAATTTAGAACACACACATTGTCCTAAAGGACAATGTACTAAAGGACAATGTGTGTGAAAGTTTAGTATTTACCTAGAAAAATATAAATATTTTTCTAGGTAAATACTAAACTTTATAATACTAAACTTTCACCTTTTGAATTATTTCTGAAACGATTCTAAATTATATTCAAGATGCAATTTTCCGGGAACTGTTTTTCCTTCTATACAACATCGCCCTCTAGTGTCAATTGTAGTAACACAAACCTTGTTCGTTTAATTTCACTTGTCCGTTTACTTTCGCGAGCTTTCGCCCTACTTTCATTTCAGACGTTTTAAACGCAGATCACAGATGGCGCCCTAGCATTACTAATGATGCAATGTACAACTGAGTTCGCAAATTCATGAAAATGATTGAAGAAATAAAGGAATCTGACTTGTTAATGAAGTTAATTAAAAGACACAATTTAATCTCGTAAACAATAAAGTTTGCAGGAAAACAATACAAATCACCATTGCATTGAATTCAATTCTAAACTAGCTGACCCGACGAACTTCGTACCGCCTTTTCCTTATTTGCTCACCGTTTAGACCTACCATGGACTACGACAAACATATTAAAACCAAAATCAGCTCGATCAGCCCAGCCGTTCTCGAGTTTTAATCAGACTAACGAATTTTTTTATTTATATAGGTTTTAAAATTGCCTATGAGCGAAAGGAGAGGAAATTAAGTACAAGTATTTGGTTTTCGTACTTTTCCGTATTATTAATAGTACGATCTTGAATGAAAAACGTACCAAGATCTAGGCTAGCTTTCCTGTTTTTTGCTAGATTGACAATTTCATCAGTTGACTCACATCGCAGCTGGGGACTATAATTTTCCTCGTTACCTACATCAAAATGCAACGACAACTTCTAAGAATTCTTAGAAAAAATTAAGTGTGAATTTAAATAAATTGGGGCATTTATCATTTACAAAAAAAAAAAACATTTAAACGGAAAACATAATTATTATTATCAATCAACTTTTAGTTTAAGAAAATCAGCATTAAATCAATGGGATCATTAAAGTAAAAGTTATAATTTATTTACCTTAGAGTTTTTAATTAATTTCGATCAACAAGATTTGCATGTATCGATGAATGAAACAATAGCCTAGTTTGTTGAAAATTAATCCTGAAAAAGAGGGAATTATTTAGTTCACTCTTTTTCTTTCACTTAGTTTTCGCATTTACGAAAATCCAAAAATCCAAAATAGAGCACATACAACCTCTGCCCACGGTTTTGCTCAATACCAATCTTTCTTCATAAATATTACAATGCTTGACGTAACGCTTAGTCAGTCTTTCAGTAATGATGTAAACGTTGTTTTCATTCAAGTTTAAATATCGTACTTGCGAGCTATGCGAAAATAAAATGCTAACGTCAGAGATCAATGGGATGTGTGTTGTTACCTTATCCATTGCTTTTTACGACACGATATTTTAGAACCATGTCACTACACGTCATAAGAATCCATGCTGGCAAAACACTAGAGAATCGCAAAAAAATACCCAAATGAACGGTATAGCTGTGATTCTTGCTTATTTCTATCTACATTCAAGCAAAAATATCTTGTAAAAAATCCGCACTGCAAAAGTTTTAAGGGCCATTTAATCCCGCATGACGCATGACAATGGAAACTCAAACACCTACGGATTCAAAAACAAACGTACGCGAGCACCTGTTTTCGCAGCAAAACGCCGATTCAAAAATAGAATTCTGTTTGGTTAGAGAACGCGTGCGCGAATATTCCCGCCAATTTGTGCTATGAGACCACGTGACCACATTAGAAGGAGTTCAGACTCTCATGAATGGAGGAAATATTTGTTTTAAAATTGTTTATGGTCTGTTCAGAAATTAGGCATAAACAATATTTGAGGCGCTGACACTAAGGGAACACCTGGTATTTAAGACATATTTATCTTACAATTGGTGGTTGAAGGTCTTGTAATTATTTATGAGTATTGGTTATTTTCATAGTTTGTACTGTTGTACGAATGTTTATTTTCTCTAACATACGTTCGTAGTAATTCTATTTGGACATGTTGAATTTCGTTTCTGGTGAAATCGTTGAAACGGACGGAAGTTATAATTGTTTTAGCATATTGTTGTACGATTTTTCTATGAAAAAGTTTGTCGAGTCGGAGAACAAAACAGTACAAAAGTTACAGAAAAATAGACTGCAGAAATATATTTTAAATCATTCTATATCGAAAACAACCTATACCTTCTTTACTCATTTAACAAGTGCGCAGTAATAAGTTTACGAATAAACTTTGCAATACAAAATAAATCTATTAAAACTCAACTGCTAAACCCAAAATAATGAAGCCATTCACTACATACAAAAAAAATACAGACTAATATTTGTTTGAAAACTTAATCACTTCAAATTGAATCGAAGCCAACGCCGCGCCTTCAACTAGTAGAAGACAAATGTGCAGCCTTCCTTAGATCGCCGGCCGTCATGTGACGATGTGGGAGGTCCGTTATTTATATCGTGACGTCTTTGAACGTGACGTACCGTCGTATAATGGACACGAGTTATCGTTGACGTCTTATCACGTCATTGTTTGAGATACCATAAAATTGTGTGTAATGTTTTAATCTATACTAATATTATAAAGATGAAGAGTTTGTTTGTTTGAACGCGCTAATCTCAGGAACTACTGGTCCGATTTGAAAATTTCTTTCAGTGTTAGATAGCCCATTTATCGAGGAAGGCTATAGGCCTACTTTTTATCCCGGTACGGGAAGTAGTTCCCACGGGATGCGGGTGAAACCGCTGGCAGAAGCTAGTCGATAATAAATGTTGTGTATTATTTAGTTTTGTGAGTCAATGTACGGGTTTCCTTTTCCTTTCTTTTTGTTTGGGACAAAATCACGTGCTGTTCTTTATTTGAATTTTCTTGAGTCATGTAGTCATATTTTTATTTTGATGTTTTTCGCGTTGCTTTTATTGTTTAAATAATTCAGTTTTTAAAGCGCCTCTCTTTATTTATTATTAGAAGATTACTCTGGATTCCAGACACCTATTTTTACCGCAAAACCTTTTGCGCAGTAACTGAACGTACGAATCTACCTATTCATTGCCAGAATTCCGTGCTAATTTTGAGCGTACCTATAAAATATCGTCTAATCCCTACTATTTTATGTATTCGCAAATCCCTTTCACATTTCAAGGGTCGTGGAAACTCTTAATCTGTCACCGCTCCTAGCAGAAACTTTATTGTTTTTATCATCTGCGCTCGCGCATTAGTGGTTCCCAGGATTAGCGCAGCAATAAAACACACACACACATTAACAAACAATCATTTTCCTATACTTTTGTCCAAAGTTTAAATAAAACAGACGTTAAGTGCCACTAAACTTGAGAATTCACCAACAATAAAATTTTCGCCAAAATAAATCTTTCCCGTTTTACGTAAGCCAGAAACCGCGTGTTATTTAAATGTCTACGGATTGTTTGTGCGGTTAATGTTCTTTTAAAAATAGTTACGTGAATAGAAATAAGTTTGAAGGAATTTTCTCCAGCTAAAAATAATAGGGAGGTACGGTCCAGTCATGTTTGTGGAAGGCGTACCGCGGCCTAGAGGGTATGTGGTGAATATGAATGAAATTTTAACTGAGTGAATTGATTTTTTTATGGACATGGATTTTTTGGGCTAGGTATACAACACTGAAAGTATTTTTTAAAACGAGCGAGTAGTCCATGATAGACCCCTGACTGGAAAACAATTGACAACTGCCTGAACAAAAATGTAGTTAAAAACCGCAATACAGATATTTGCCACTCGGATTGATGACACATTGTCACGCGTATTTGCGCGGAAAACCTAGCGAAAAATCCGCGCACCATCTCCACCAGCTATTTGACAAAAATAACCTTGAAAAACAAGTTTTTACCTTTACAATTGGAAAAACAGAATGTTTGTCACATTATTACATAATTTGCGTCCTTGCAACATTGCCAAGTTCCTCACGCATGCGTTGTTCGCTTCTGAAATAGAGAAGCGATTTTATTATTTAGTACCTACGCATTTTGAAAGATTATATTTAAAATGCAAATGACTTGTGAAAATTAACATGCGCGTTCATTTGAGGAATGCGCTGAAATCGTGTTTTGTTTTGTTTATCGTCTGCAACTTTTGAAAGATTTATAAAGGGTTAAGGGCCTTATAATGTGCTGTTGATTTGAAGGAACATGACTCATCAACGATAAAATAGTATTTTTTCAGAGCATATTTCTCAATAACATCAGATTACTAGTATATACTTCCATGTCAGTTATCAAATGGTTGTCAACGTGTAGGTTAGTCATTGTGGTCTATAAGTAAGTTTTTTAGAAGCCAAATAAGGCGATTTTCATTTTTGAAAAAACATAAGGAACTTTTCTTTCCGACTTTGATTTGCAAGAGTTTGATAGAAGGTCTTTTTTACAGCCGACAATTATTTGGCTGGGATTACCATTGTCAAATGTTGGCACTTTGTTATGTGCGATTCTAAGAAATTAAACTTTATTATAATGTGCTAGACATTTTCACTGACCAAGACTAGTGACAGCAATAAAAATAGCTACATATAATAAAATAAAAATAATCCAATAAATAAAATTATCAAAAAAAAAAATGTCCCACAAAGCGATGTTACTCATGTATTATTTCCAGCCAATTTATTTCTAGGACACAATCGTTTTGTATGTCTACAAAGTAATAAATATCCATGTTTGATACTTGGATATAATAAAGGAGATCTTGAACTGACCTATATTAAGGCCGTGAACATTAATTACGATAATTTATTGAAACCTTCGCGTTCTGAAGTATTAATCATCAAACGTTCTGGATATCCGTCAATGTTGTTCTAATTTTATATTTGTGGCAAGGATTGAGGCATGCACATAGGAATAGAACTGCTGACTACTTTTAAATATATGTTAATATTATAAAGCTGAAGAACTTTTTTGTTTCTCTATCTCGACATTTTTTTTTCTTTGTATAAGGTACGGAATAGAAGCAACTTTACGCATCACCAAGTGTTCAGTAGATTCGCTGGTGCATGTTAGTATTTAATAATGCTATGCATTATTTTAAACGCTATCTACTCTATAGTAAAATAATTAAAATTGGCCCATTCGCCAATGAAATCATTAACCGACAATTTATACTATAAAATCTTGTCAAAATCAAATATTGGCGCATTTTGCCACTTCATACTTCATCATTATCATTCTTCAGTAAACAATACGCAATAAATAAAAAGTCCGTGTATCAAAAACCTTAGTTCACAAGTAATTTGGCATCTTACGAACATTTGCACATAAACAAGCCTTTAAAATAAACAGAATGGTATGTTTAGATACCTAACGATGAGAGTGAAATCATTGAGGATAAAAATAATATCGCTGGGGATGCCTTCGTGTATGCTTAGCTTCTTTACAGTATTAATATAGAGAGGTTATGGTTATAAAAAAGGCCGGTATATGACGTCACTTGTACTATTTTTTATGTGGTGCTCTTGTATCTCTTTTATTTATTTATTTATTTATTTATTGACACACCAACGACTTATTCACTAACACATTACATTAGGTATTAAGTTATATTGAATGGCGTTGCGGTGAATTCGTCACTTATAGGCGTGCACAGCACTTCTATAATCATTAATGAGGAAAAAATAAAAAATGGAATTACATGATGAAAAAAAAAATTTAAAACAATAACAGATAAAGTAGGACATTACATTAATAGCAACAATTAAAATTTAGAGGATGAGATTGAAATTGGTAACAAAAAATATACATTATAAATTAGAAAAAGAAAAATAATAATAATCAGTTGTACAATATAAAATGCATTAAATAAGGTCACACAAATTACCCTTTTGTGAAAGAAATGAACAATTAAATCGATTAACAACTGAGGATGTTACGTATGAATTCATTCAGACTGTTTGAAAATATGTCTAAATTGTTAGTACGCGTGATTAGCTTGTTGTAGCTAGACAAAAACCGGTATAAGGGAGCTGAACGACCAAGATTAGTTCTTTTTTTAGGCATTTTGAATGTTTCTGTTTTAAAATTGGATCTAAATGAGGTACGGCGGGGCACAATTAGACTGATCTCCGAAAACAACTCCGGTACATTCACCAAATTGTGGAGGGTCTTATAAAGGAAAACTAAGTCTGAGCACCTTCTTCGTTGCTCCAAGGAGCTCATCCCAAAATGGCGGAGCCTTTGAGGATAATCAGCTTCATGATCACAACTCTGTGATCTGAAGCGGAGGTATCTCGTAAACTTTTTTTGAATGCGTTCTATTCTGTCAATGTGGACACGATACGCGGGATTCCATACAGGAGATGCATATTCCAGTATACTCCTCACCAGAGAGTTATAGAGAACCTTGAGTGTGCCACATGAGCGGAATTCCTTGCAAGTTCTCTTTACAAACCCCGACATTTTATTTGCTTTGGCGACAATAGTGTCGAAGTGATATATAAAGGATAGTTTGCTATCAAGTTGGACTCCCAAATCACGAATGGTATCGACTTTTTGAAGGATTTTGTCGTTTAAGTGATATGCTGAAGGATGTATCAACTTTTTTCGTGTAAAAGTAATATGATAACACTTCTTAACGTTGAGAGTCATCAAGTTACTCTGACACCACTCGCGAATCGCGTCCAAGTCCTCCTGTAGCAAAGCAACGTCAGTACCTGATTCAATTTCCTTGTATAGTTTTAAATCATCCGCAAACATTAAGCATTTTGAGTTTTTAATGGAGTGTATGATGTCGTTCACAAAAACAAGGAAAAGAATAGGACCGAGATGCGATCCTTGTGGCACCCCAGATGTTGAGGGATAAAGTGGCGACTGATAACCTTTTATAACAACTCTCTGTTGACGTTGTGAAAGATATGATTCGAACCAGTACAGCAAATGACCATGCACACCGTATTTTTCGAGTTTTTGAAGTAGAAGCACGTGATTTACTTTATCGAATGCACTACTAAAGTCCGTGTAAATTGCGTCCACTTGCACACCGTAGTCTACGGCTCTGCTGATATCATTAACGTATTGGACTAGGTTGGTGGCAGTGGATTTATTGTTACGGAAACCATGCTGTTGCGTAGCCAATTGAGTTTGAATGAGCGAAGTTAATACAGGACAGACTAATGATTCGAACACTTTCGAGAAAATTGAAAGAAGTGATATGGGCCGATAGTTCCCAACATCATTAGGCTCCCCTTTTTTAAATATAGGAACTACGTGTGCGATTTTCCACTGCTCGGGGAACTTAGAAGACATAAGGGATCTATTAAAAATAAGTTTGAGCGGTAATGCTAAATGTTTGGCACACTGCCCTATGAAATTCGGTGGTATACCGTCCGGCCCTGGACCCTTGCAGATATTCAGTTTTTTTAAACTTTTGAGAACGTCTCGCTCTGTGAAATAATGGCTTCCTAGCGCAAGCTGAGGGTACTCTTTGGACATTGTTTGTGTCGCAGCTGTACCGGTTGGAGATGCAAAGGTGGCAGAAAAATGTGAGGCAAACAGTTTACTTACTTCTTCTCCAGAAGTTGCCATTTTCCCGTTCCAATACATCTCAGATGGGATGCCATTAGATTTGGCTCTCTTGGCCTTAATGAATGACCAAAATGCCTTCGGATTCAATCTGATATTATCTTCAGTGTTAGTGACATACGTTCTGTAGCAACTTTTGATCATGATTCTAGAACGTTCCTCCAATATACGGTACTCGTATTTGTCCCTGGGATTTTTGTACTTTTTAAAACGAAGTCTTAATTTTTCCTTTTCGTTGAGGAGTCTAATCAAACATTTCGAGAACCATACAGGAAATTTGTTATTTTGCCTATTATGTTTAGGAACACATTCATCCACTATTCGATTCAATTGTTCGTAAAATACGTCTACCATTAAGTCCACATCTGCCAGACCCGAAAACAAACGTGCCCAATCGATGCTCCTCAACCTTTCATTTGCAAGTACATAATTGGCCTTCCAGAAGTTGTATTTGACAGAACACTTACTTTTTAGTATTGCAGGCGAAATATTTTTAATGGTGATATTGACAGGAGGGTGATGAACATCGACCAGCGACATTGGATTCTTACATTCCCTGACAGATCCGCCCTGGAAGTTACATAAGATAAGGTCTAAAGTTCTATTGTAACAGTTCTTAACAGTGTTTATTTGCGAAATGCTGTTTGACGACATAAAATCAACCAGTGTGTAGCCTAGTCTGTTCGCAAAGTTTCTAGCAATTGTACACGGTGAGTTGCAGAGTGTGTTATCCGTGCTCCAGTCGATGAAACCGAGGTTGAAGTCCCCAGCGATTATTACATCTCCTCGCGCTGATTCCATCACTGCCTCCACGTTGTTCAGGATCGAATCAAGAAGGCCAAGCTGCACAGGTGGTGGCAGATAGGCTGCACAGATGCATAGATCACCAGTTCCACTGCGGGTTTTGAGCTTGACCCACAGATCTTCAGCATCTGATTCCCATTTTGCCACCCGTGATGAGTCTAGTAGACTTTTCTGGCAGCCGCATGAATTTTTTTGTTTAGGGGTGACAGGTGTTCGGATACGAAGACAGGCTTAATTGAGTTGGCGTACCCGAGGTGTTGCGAGTTAAGTTTTTTGTCGGGGTGCGCTTTGTTGTACTTCAACTTTATATCAGTAACTAGCCGTTTTCCCGCGGTTTCACCCGCGTCCCGTGGTAACTACTGCCCGTACCGGGATAAAATATAGCCTATGTTACTCGTGGATAATGTAGCTTTCGAATGGTGAAAGAATTTTTAAAAACTGTCCAGTAGTTTTTGAGCCTATTCATTACAACCAAACAAACAAACAAAGTTTTCCTCTTTATAATATTAGTATAGACAAGAAAGCGGTGAGCGGTTTCGGAAAGTATCACCTTTAAAAGTAACTAATATGTTGGCCATGGAATTCTTTAAAGGTTTGTTGTTGATTTATGAAAATCAAGAATTAGTTTAGCATTAGAAAAAAAAAACAATGCGCAGTATGTCAAGGTTGTCACACGATGCCAATAATTTAGCAATGCACTCCTTATTATGTTTGCAAACGGCTGAAAATACTCAAACATGGTCATGATAGTTACGAAAGTAGGTACCCATAAATATTTTTGTTTTCTACGCGTTATTATAAGACCAATTTATCCTTCTGGCGCCTCCGTAACAAATGATTTATAAGTAAGTTTTTCTGGACTTACATTAGGTATGAAATAAGAGTTAGGTGTTTGATATTTTCGTACGTTAGAAATAATAATGGCGTAGCGAGTCATATGACCGTTTTTTCGTGGATGTTGTAAACAGATTTCATTGATGATTTAAAACTTACAAAATACGTTCACGACATTCATCTATTTAATTCGAAAAGCATATTCATATTCATATTCATTTATTTGCTTTCCACAATGTTTGTACATAGATGTTTTAGTCTTACAGGTAAAAGTAACAATTATGGACCCTGTTTGGGCACAGCAATTTTAAAATATACAAACTAAGGCCTTAAACTAAATACTTATAACATTTTTTAAAACATTTATTATTAATCTTAGTTTAGAAATACTTTATTATTTATAATTATTGAAATTGTTTAAAATATTTACAAAGTGTACATCTATTATATAATTAAAATAAAATAAAATAAAATAAATTAAAATAAAAATTGAACTTATTGCACTAGGTAGGTACATTATTTTCTTACATTTTATAATATTTATTTATAGTTTGTCAGTTAAATATTCATTTATGCTATAATATACTTTATTCAATAGAAATATTTTTAATTTATTTATGAAGCTACTGTATTTACTTATATTCCTTATTTCATCAGGTAATTTATTGTATAGTTTTATTGACATAACATAGTACTAGAAGAATGCATTTTTAGTCGTGATGTAGGTAAGTTTAATCTATTTTTATGTCTCAGAGAAATTTTATTTTGTATTTCTTGTCTTTTGGTGTAGAATTCTGGGTGGTTGCGTACAAATTTACATATTTCAAAGATATATAGGCAGGGTAGTGTAAGGATCTTTAGTTCTTTGAAATGCGGTTTGCAGCTATCAGTATCTTCGATGTTTACTAAAATCCTGATAAGTTTTTTCTGTATGGTGAGTAGTGTTGGCGCATCTGTACTATTTCCCCATAAGATTACACCGTATTTAAGCCACGCGTAGCCATATGCGTAGTAGGTGACTAGTGCTGTTTTAAGATCTGTAGTTCTTTTGATCTCACGGAGTGCATAGGAGAATTTGGACAATTTGGCTTTCAGTTTATTGATGTGAGGTTTCCAATTTATTTCCAATTTATAAGCATCATCAAACAAAAGATTTCAGCGTGTTGGTTTCGACTCCACGTTAGCCTTTAAAAAGTTCGGGGCTCCACAGTCTACTTCCAAGTGATAATTTACGTATTTTATGTCAATCTCCTGAAATTTGTACACGGATGCAAATAAACAGCTTGTATGGTATACCTACCTAGTCTGGTAAGAGTCATTTACATAAATAAATATGTACCTGTCCCATTTATGTCTATTGCACAAAGGAAATTCTGCAGTTTTCACCAATCAGACAAGCAATACCACATTTTTCTTTCTTCTGACCTTGCAAATGCACCCAAGTTCATTGTGTCTTATGACTCATGCGCAACTCTATTCCCGACTGTCGATTGTTTAATATCTAGCAGCCAATAAAAAACTAAACAACTTAGAATTACGTGGCATCATAATAAATTGCAAAATAAATGTTGCAGTATAAATTACACCGTTTATTTGCATAGCATGAAAACAAATTATTTTCTTATAACCTTCAAAACTCCCAAACTAGCATTGTTTACATTTTTCTAGGCTTGATTTATCAGTTAAATTTCAACTCTAAAGTCTTTTTCATAAGGTTGTAATTTCCTTGTTGGTAGGTGGCGCTTTTCATCAACGAGTGCAATCCTGCACTTTATTTTCATTGACTTTAGCCAAAGTCAAATACACTAGAAACTTGTTTATTCATTAGTTCATTTTATTTATTTTAACATTACATTATATTACGTCTGCACCTGAAAGTCAAAATGTTGACTATTTTTAGAACATAATTATCATAACATAACACATAGTTGCTACATAAATAAATGCTATTTGTGATAACTTTATTAGGATAGCTATAAGAGTATCTTATATGGGATCAATGTAAAAAAAAACATATCTCTAGTAAGCCAAGCACTCAGCTGAATCCGGTTAGACTGGAAGCCGACCCCAACATAGTTGGGAAATGGCTCGGAGGATGATGATGAGTACTACCTAAGCCAATCTACATAGGTATAGACAGATTATTAAAATAAACAGAACCACGTTTAGTTCCTAAATGGATGAACAATTTCTAAGCAAATCGGGACAAAAAATATTATATTAATAGATACATCTTAATTATTATGTGTTCAACAATTGCTATCTTACATCATCTATTACGATTAATACTGATGTTTATCTCATCCGTGGACGTCATAAAACATTATGAAGATAGTCCGACTATTCCACGGTTAATTAAACGTTCAAAACTAATCATTTGTAGTAAATTAACCGTGTCTACTAGTCTACTAGCCATTACTTAAATGTTTTTTCTGCATTTTTTCTGAGCGGAAATATAAATCGTATCGCTAGAGGAATTTTATTTTAATTGCAGTTTAGCTGCACAAAAATACAAGCGGTTTTTTAAATGCTCCAACGTTGATGCCAACTGCGAAAAGCTTTTTTTTCAAGTTTCTTAAAGTTCCGAATGTAAACTCTTTGAAGATAGATGGAAAGAATGCAGTTACATTTAAGCATTTAAATATAAGTCTCAAGTATTTTACCGAATTAAAAAAAGAGGTTTTGATGTTTACGAGTCGATGAGTTTTGCCATATTTGATAATTGTCATTATTAAAGACTGTATGCTTTGTACATTTGTCGACATTCCAAGTGTCGGAAGCTCATATCCGTTCGGCTTATCCTTAATCTCACCCTGAGAAAATAAGTGTTTAATATTTTTTCAGGTCAACCTATGAGAAGTTTTTCAGTCACAAACATAGTAGTCAAGGTTGCTCTTCTTCATATCTATAGCCGTGATCATAATCGTCCTCATAAATTGATTAGATTTACGGACTCATACAGTAGTTAACAAACAGACAATTGCAATAATTTATCTGCATTTGCCCAGTAACTTGCAAAAACGGGTATTAACTTTCTATGCAATTTGTATGAAAACGCTAACTATGACGTCACAAATTTATACGTCAAGCTGTATACTTATTTCAGTCCGACAATGACATTATTTCAAGATACTTGACAATTGGTTACCAAACCAAAACAAAAATCAATGACCTACGGACAAACTTGCAGCTACGAGCGTCTTTATCATCAGACCAGTTTGGTATAAGCTCGTAGGGGCAAAAAATAGTACTCAAAATATAGACCGTACTTCCAAAGCATGCGTTCCATGTCACGCATGTTTATTTCAGGATAGTTTCAAAAACAGATACAACGCATGACGTCTCGCTTGCAGCCCCGGATCTAGGGGGGGGCAAGCCGGGGCCCATGCCCCGGGCGGCAAATTCAGGGGGCGGCAAAATCAGGCGGCTGCCAAACCTCACAGACCAATGGTGCAGGGTGTGCGAACAATCTGGGCGCCTCGGGACGCCCCATCACCAGAAAATTTCGATGAAGTTACACCCGTTTCATAAAGAAGTTCTACATTATAAGTAGAAACTTTGCTTGGCAGTATTATTATACTAAAAAAGTCGCCTTCGCTTTGTTTGATTGATCATTTTGATTATTTTTCACTTTTAACATCCTATAACTGAAAAAATTCTCGCTCGCTACGCTCGCGGCTAAATGACAATGTCTGTGGTGTCTTTCTGATTGTTTGTTATTTTTATTGACGCACCGAATCGACGAACACAAATGGCACTCGCTCTAATCACGGTTTCTTTTTATTTGTACATGATTCCCTGTTTAATTTGCGAGTCTTCAAACAAATAATTTCAAAAAGTTCGCGCTCGCTACGCTCGCGGCTACTTGTTGCTTTACAATGTCCGTAATCAGGTACTTTTGTGTCGTAGGGTCAAAAAAATTCGCGTTCGCTTCGCTCGCTCAATATTATAAACACATTACCTTCCTAACTTCATAAGTCAAATCCACGCTGTCTTATCTTTTATAAGTCAAATGTAGCAACAGCGCTTTTTAAAACTTATTAACTTTTTGTATCCCAAAATTACAAAATTTGCGGGCTCGCTTCGCTCGCGCAAATTTTTCCAGTTCTTGTGTATTCTACTCAAAATCTTTCAATACATAGGTGGCGCTTGGGTGATGATTGCACCCAGGCTCTACATGAGCTAGAGACGGCCCTGCCTGCCTACATATTGATAGCTGAAATTATTTGGATGATAAAGGTGAAAATAAACATAATATATAACGGCTTATGTTTAACTGATCACCAGATATAGTAACAAACAGCAGACAAAAATAGTAAATGATCACCAAAATGAAACTCGCATTTTAATGTAAAACTATCACCAAAGTTTTAACACTTTGCTATCCTATTTAAGTGAAATTACTCCAAAATAAATCATGCGTAAGCCAAAAATAGTAAATGATCACCAAAATTAAACCACCATTTTAAAGTAAGATTATAACCAATGTTTTTAAATTCTGCTATCCTATTTAAGCAAAATGAGTCCAAAAAAATCATTGTTATCCCAAAAGTAGTAAATGATCACCAAAAGTAGTAAATGATCATCAAAAAAGTTTTTACATCTTGCTATCCTGTTTAAGTAAACTGACTCCAAAAAAATAAGTTCGGCCTGATAAAATAAATGTAATAACATTATGGGGACCCTTTTCCTGCACTAGCGTGGAAAATTGTCTATTGCATGCCTCTAAACAGTGCGATAAGAGTGTATTGAGAAACACATTCTTCTTCTTCTTTCTCCTGCCCTGTTCCCAATTTTACTTGGCGTCGGCGCAATATGTCATTTTCTTCCATATTTCCCTGTCACTCGTCATACTGACACTCACGCATGCATAGCACATAAGATAAGGCTACATTTGTGATATATAATAAATAAATTAAAAAAAAAAAAAAAAAAAAATTGCAAGCCGGACACATAACTTAATATGGCATCATAATACTTTATTTGGTAAAAAGCCTACATTTTATGGCAATCACAGTGACTTATTTAGGCAAAAATAATACATTAATTTGGTCGTCAAGAGTTGGTGATCATCAGATCAAAGTGAAGTCGTGACTAAAATAGCTGGTACTATTACATTTTTAGACTTTATTTTTCTGGTGTTCAGTAGATATTTCTGATTGCAAAACTTAGGGTATCAAAGCATTTTATGGTGGTCATTATATTTGTTCCCATATATAACATAGGTGGGGCGGCATTTTTCAGTTTTTGCCCCGCCTAAAAAAAATTGAAGATCCGGGGCTGCTCGCTTGTTACGTGTTAATGTATTCAAATTGAAGCGGATTGGATTACTAAAGGGCTTTTCAAAATGGAATCTAACTATGGTGAAGACAAACTTTAACCGTGACTTAAATACGTGACTTAAGTGAATCTACCACCATCGCTATCTGGCTTGTGACTAGTTAAAATTGTGATCAACAATCTTGGTGACCAGGAGGCCTTTTTGGAACCTTTTTGGCCTTTTTGGAACCTTTTTGGCCTTTTTGGTTTCCTAGGTGCAATATACCTAACATCATAAAGAATGTTAATTCTGAGGTTTTTTTTCACTGAAAGAGCTTAAATAAAATCATTTTATTTTTACAACTTGTATTTTCTTTAAACTTTCAAAAACTCAGGTTATTGACATCAAAATAAAATTATAACAAAGACTCTAAATATACTTCGAGTTTAAAATGATGATGACGCGAGCACGTGTTTAAGACATGTCAATCTGTTGGACTGAAGAATGACGGTGACAGACTGACTGACATGACGAAAGTAATCCTAAAATATGAGATGTTTTATTTTTTTCTAAAAAGAGCTCCAGTGACGTAATGTGAAATATTCGCATAAATATTCCATAGTTATTTTTTAAGTAAATATTTGGCATAAAATATTATATTTGAAATTATCTGCCCTTTAAAGACTGGAAAGGCCCGGAAGAGATGGTGAGACGTCCTGGACGCCTAGAAGCCTACACCGTGATTGTGAGAAAAAAAGGATCAAGAGGTGTGAATACAAAATATGTAGGCATTTGCCAAGCATTTTCACAATTTGGGCTAAGAAAAAAATTAGCTGTGGTTATAGGTACATGCATTATGAATTAGCCTTTACATAATACAAGACAGCCGGAACTTGATTTCCTTTGTTGTAAAAGAATTGAATCTGACAAGGCCGAAAGCTATTTACAACTGACCCTAATTCGTAGGGAAGGTTCTTAATTACAGTATCTGACAAAACCTATTGTCCAGCGTCACTCAAAATGTTTTCCTTTGAATATTAGAGGTTTTAATTTATGTAAAGGCTTTTTATAGAAAATTGGTCTAACCTACCTAAACCGTAATAGCTAAGGTAGAAAAGTCGTAGTTCATACGGAATTTGGTCTCGGTAATGCCTTCGCCATTAAGAGTCAGGTTAATAAAATCTTTCAAACTGAAATCGAATCAAGTGTCTTTCATAATGGTCTGTTTATGTATAAACATATCTATTTTTAAAATCAAATTGTAATTAGGTAGAAGATACCTTTCAGTGACAAAAAAAAATACCAATGTGTTACAAAAATAACATCCCTTTTTAATTCCCTTAATTTGGATACTTCCAACCTGACTCATTAGTTCAACTCCCAAAATAAAACCTTCAACCCGATCCTTTGTTACCAAAACTCTCACAACCAAAAACTGGCAACACTTGCAAATATTTGCGTCTAACAATAAAGCAACAAAAAGGTTGTAGCTAAATATATCGAGCGTAGTGCAGTGCTATATCGAGAATCGCATCACTCGACATCGATGCAGCATGACTCAGGAAGCCAGAATAGTGCGTTGTGAAGTTCAAACGGTTTAAGAGCTGCTTATATTTGTCGATGTTCGCCACTGAGTTATTGGATTGTAACTGGAGCATTTTTATTCGGTAATAAAGGGGGAGTTTCATTGAAGATGACAATGACTTGACAATGAGAATGTCATTGAAAGATCCTTGTCTGTGTCGATGAGTCACCAAAAACTTGACAGGCCCGGTTTACTTGACAGGTCAGTTAGGCAATTGCTTCATAGTAAACACTGGCAACTTGGCTGGGAAAAGGCTTGGCAGATAAAAAAAGACCAGACGGTCTTTCGCATTCAAGAGCCTCTTTGTCAAGTAAAGAAATCGATTTGATAAACCCCTTCTGACATCGTCAGTTTTTCTCAGCTAGGGGCGACAATGTCACTTTGACAATGTGGCCTTAAAATACTTCTTCTATAGTTGGAAAACCACAACATTTCATATGATCGTGTGATCCCTGAATTTGGACCTACCCGAGTAGGACCGTCTATCCATCTGTCTACATTAAACATAACTCTTCGAGACTATTAAAATGTTATTCAGCGACCTATTAAACCAGTCCTTGAATATGACACAGAATGTTATTTCTCGTGGAAAGTAACAAACTGAAATAGCACGTTGTTACTTTTTATTATCTTTGGAACGTGACAAATGGAAAATTAAGGGGACAACGCGGAACTGTGGGACTAAAAGTTTTTATGTTATAAATTATATTTTTAAGACCTTTTTATGATTGCTTTCGACACTAAACTCCATAATTTATTGAAATTGTGTTAGTGCTTTGTGATTTGACCTGTGATAAATAAGTTTTGGCGTATTGTTTAAAAACAGAATCTTTTGATCTTTATTAAACTAACAAATCAAATAAAAAAACTATAATAATAAGTAATCTTTATTTATCAGACCATGGATCCATAATAACAACTACAATACTAAATTAAATAAATTCGTAACTAAATTAAATTCAATCTACGTTTACGACACTACCATATCTTCAAAAACAATTGAAAACGTAACAAAAGAAGAAAACTTTTAAGATAAGAATATTGATACGTAAAGAAAGACATTCTTTTTAAAAACCTGACTGTTATATATACTTACAAATAACGAAAATCAAATTCTTCGTCTAATAATATCTCGGTCAACTGCGAAACTGAACGCTTCATGTATTAAGACATAAATTAACGTTTATACCAGAGACAAGTATTAATTAATTACATTCTAAATATAATTTATACTATTAATATTATTCTTAATGGTCTGGTCATTAATACGCGTCTATGTTTTAATGTATTTGCCATTCATAAGAAACTTGGTATTTTTTCACCATTTCTCCAGCGTCCCGAGACTACTACCCAAGTTTACTTTTACCAGATTAAAGTATGGCATCCAGGGTTCAAACTATCTTCATACCGATTTCTGCCCAAATTGGTTGACCCGTTCTCTCGATTAGATTTCCTATTTATAAGATTAGTAAGGATTCATAACATCTATCTAGATTTTGGCTGTTAAAATGAAACTGGACTAAACATACTGTTAACTTAACAATCTGATATTATCTACCAGTGCACCGTAAAGACGGTACCTATTTGGCCATTTCATCAAAGTCAATATAGATAACTATAAGTAAATGTAGTAAAAATAAATTATAGATCTACATAATGAAAATTATATTGCCGCATGTTTATGCATTTTGGATTGGATTCAATAATAGTAATTCAATTATCGTTATAGTTCCATTAAAATAAATTGCTATTTATAAATACACGACCAATTAGTAGCCAATTCTCCACATTCTTGGCTGAGCTTCGAAGTGCTTATTATCTATTATTATTGCACTAAACCATGTTATTATTGCACATAGCATTAGCATTCGCAGTGGTTGGGGTCTCGAGTTCGATTCCTGAATCGGGCTGAAACCCTTGTGATTTTAGATACTTTCACAATAACCCGAAGTCTGGAGATTGGTGCTATTACACCGCCGTGCTTGAGAGGGCACCGGGCACGTAAAGCCTTTTTCCTAAATGCTACACAGTAGCAGTCGTTGTTACAATTCAAAGTCAGAGGCCGTTAGGCGGATTTATAATAATAATGGCGTCCACGGCCGTTTTCGGCCACGGCGGCTGTTCTCATTTAAGGCGATCAACCAGCTGCGCATGTATAGTGCACGAGCATTTGCGCAGACACAGGTGCACTCCCTATTCCCTCACTCTCATAGCCCGATGGACGGCAATCCGACACGACCGGAGAGAGATCAGGAGCGGATTTAAGGAAACTCTGACACTAATCCTTGTTAGGTGATGAAAACTGATCTTTATCTAATTCCAGATGCTTGTTTTATTAAACAGGCGAATAATAAATGACCTCACCAATTAGAGTGTTCAATTTCATGCGATCATTGCATCTCATTGTTTAAATGAATGATGTAATCCATTTGCTCATAGTGAGACTTAATGGAAACTGTAACTCTATTTGTGTTTGTGTAACTGTAAATTGATACCTTGTTGATACATTGATACAATGTTCACCAGTTTCATATAATACATGTCCCACCTCATCGCATGTCCACTGTGCCCTGAAACTTGCTCGCGGCAGGACCTAATGAGCGCATCCGGCCGTGCTCTCGCTGTGGCATATTGGGTTGACAAAGTGTAGTCTCACTATAAGACATGTCATCGACACGAAAGAAGAAGATATACAAATCTTTGTTGGTCTTGTGATTAAATAACTAAGACATCGCTTTGGTACTTAAGTTTATTGCAAAGAATAAACCGTCTTTCAACACATTGTTATACTCAGATATGACCTAAGTCACTGTACCATACATACCGTATCTTAGGTGAAAACTACTAGTTAGATTACGAGACCTAATTCTCAAAAAAATCAGGTTAATGCGGATTAATTGTTAATGTCTGCATTATTTAGTCTAAACAAAATTCACGTTATAAATACAAGACAATCCACAAATGAAAACGTAACAAGAAAATTAAATAGTATGTGTGATAGCAAAAGCTAGTAACAATTAGTTTTCTTAGAGCTCCTGCACATTGCAAATTTTTAGTCAGCCGATAGTTTAGTCGGGCTCATAAATCAGCACGGAGATGAATAAAAGTGTGCATGTAACAAAAATCTGGTCCGAACAATATCATCATCTGCCTACCATTTCCCAAATACGGCGGGGCCGGCTTCCGCTCTTACCGAATGCAGGTGAGAACCAATGCTTTACAAGGAGGTACTGCTCCTGGCCTCCTCAACTCATTTACCCGGGGAACCCAATGCTCCTTCGGAAAACTAGTTGTCAAACTTTTTGGCTTCTGACTACCACTGACAAAAAAATTGCATTAGACGCACACCTTAAAAATAAACTCTCAACTAACCATCAATCGGGCCAATTATTGGCCGACATTTAAATCTGCAGTGTGTCCCGTTCCTAAAAAACTAGTTGTGAACAATTCAGGGAGAACAATATAATGAATGAAAGCGATATATTTTGTTAGAATGAGTAATATACCGGTCTGACACTGTTCTCACATTAAGTCCGGAGAATCAGAAAGATTTAATACGACAGATGACTAATGAATGAGATTTACTAGAGAAGTTAGTGCTCTTTATTTCAACTGCTAAATGTTTGTTATTCCGTGAACGTTAAACTTTTAGTTAATGAATAGGTTTTAACTGTAGTGATGAAATAAACCTCATTTAAAATTTGTTAGCAGTTAGCTGCGTTATTCATTCAGTCTTTCAACTTAAGATAAGATAATGTTCAAATAATTGCCAAAATAAAATTAAATAGATGAGAAAAACACCACCATTGAAACACTGCGTTTACTTTCAATACTTTTACTACGATGCATATTTTAAAAGAGAAGTCACCACTCCAAAAAAATTAAGGTCAACCACAGGATAAATTAAAATACCTCCACAAAAAAATCTTCACTAAAAATATCTCTTACTAGTTCTTAGAATAATCAAATTATTTCAAGTATACGTAAGTTATTTATACGTGTTCTTATTAAATTTATAAGCCGTGCTGTCCTAGATTCGGGGAATTCCTGCAAAAAACATTGCGAACTGAATTCTTTATTACTACGAATATTGAAATTCTTTGGTGGACATTAATTTATAGAAATAGTTAGCTGACAGTTTGTGTAACGTCAAAGGGAAACATGGAAAATTAAGTGAAATTAGACATACACAGTTTATTTAAACATGTTCAACAAATTCTTTAGGAGTTCACAGAAACACAAATTAAACTATATGTCTCAGTATAAAATTCTTAATTCAATAACGAGTGTATATTACAAATTGGTAGTGTCGTCCGTATATAATTATAGGCATTTTTGCAACAAAAGATTGAAATACAAAATAAATCCCCGAGTACATTTCTAAAATATCGCTTAGCTAAGTCAACTAGGAAGCACTCAAAATTATCATCCTAAAGTGTACATCCTAACATCTGGTTTTCACCAAATCCAAGCTCCACAATAAACGATGACTTCAGGCGCAATTTCACAACAGTAGTTTATGTACTCAGAAAATTAAACGATATCTTTTACTATGAAGCTGGAACTGTCATGAAACCTACCAATTTATAAGCTTGCTTTGGTAATCAATCACTTTGGGAAGAAAAATCCCAAAATAAAATGTTAACGTTCGACTAATTTAGGTTTTAATTTACAATAAACAGCGGTTTCCCTTAATCGCACGTTTACCTTGTCGGTGAAATTGACCGTAAGTGTTCTCAATTTCAAAAGCAACAGTTTATCTAAGCTCTCGCTCATTACCAATTGGAAGTCTTTATCTTACAGATGGTGGAAGCCAAATGCCAAATAACACTTAAACACCTGATGCCTAACAGGCTGGCAACACGCCAATTGAGTGTTGCCAGCAGTGAAATTTGTAAGTACCTCTATGATGACTAACAACGCTTTTGTAGACTCTTTGTGTGATACTTATAAGGTTATGTGTAGTGAAATAGAGACTTCTAGCGGCGATTTATGAGCGTACGCCTGTTTTGCCCTTTATGCAAAAGCTGCAATGTAGTTCTCGAAGAAACAAAAGAAATAAGCACGAGCTCTCATTGAAAGCTACAAAGTTTCTCTTGAAGAAACAAAAGAAATACGAGCACTCGTTGACTAAGATTACGAACCAAGGAATGTTGGAAATTAAATAATTTTTGGAAATAATTTTGTGTACACACTGTCTGCATCTCTTTTATTCCTATTTTCATGTATATTTTTATTTCGCAGGTATACTGGATGATATTTCTTTAGGAATAAGCATTACCTTGTAAATTATTTCTTTCCTGTTGTTTTTCTTTATCGTGTGTGTACAAAAAATTCATAAATAAATACAATATTTTTGTCACCAAAACGCACTAAAAATACATCGACCGTAAACACTCAAAGACTTTTCTACAAAAATGCAGGCGCCACTGCGCAAGCGTCATCTCTATAAATCAAACCTCCGTTGCATCACATAAAAGAGTACTAAATACGATAGAATATTTCAAGCATTTCCTTTAATCTTAGATATCGTAAATAATAAAGAATATGACAGAGAATAATGCTATTATATTAAGAGTAGGCACACACTGCAAAGTACACAGTCGGCCGACAGTTGACCTGATGGTTGTCAATTTTTTAAAGAACCTTTTGATTCCAATCAAAGTTTTCAGTCGGTCTGATACCAGCTATCATCATCATCATCTCAGCCATAGGACGTCCACTGCTGAACATAGGCCTCCCCCTTAGATCTCCACAGATACCTGTTGGAGGCGACCTGCATCCAGCGTCTTCCGGCGACCTTTATAAGGTCATCTGTCCACCATGTTGGTGGACGTCCTACGCTGCGCTTGCTAGTCCGTGGTCTCCAGCTAAATATCGAACAAATAATAACAATATACAAAGATCAGGTATATTTAGCCGTGCATTAGTGCGTACTACCATGCATTTTCATACAGATTTATAAGCTCAAACAAACTATCGGCCGACTAAAAGTTTGCAGTGTGCGAGTACTCTAATTTGAAATTACTGGATTGTTCCGATTTCGCTTTGTGACACGATTTGGCAAGCACGTTTATTATTCGTCATTTGTCAGTGTACCGTAACGAAATTAGGTTATTAGGACCCAAGTGAAAATAATTTATAATGATCTTTATTTGTCTCAGAATAAAGTTTTGTACAAAATTTTGTCACAATAACCTTATTATTTGCCAGATAAATACGCTGACAGACATAGGAATAAAAATTACAAAAACAACAAAATATATAAGGTCTCATAATGTTTATTTTATTTTACATGCTTATTTAAAAAAATGAGTTAGGTAACATCATAAATATTTGTCGAAGAAAACAACAGACGAAAATGTTTATGTTTATTACAATAATATTAAAAACTAAAATAAAGAACCGCATTCTGACGACCTCTATGGCGCAATGGTCACGAAGCCGGACTGCCGAATCTGAGGTCCCGGGTTCGATTCCCGGTTCGGTCGACATTTGTGTGATGAGCATGCCTGTTGATCGTGGTCTGGGTGTTACAATATGTATTTATAAATATGTATATATATGTAGCTATATGTAGTTTATCAGTTGTGTTAGCACCCATAACACAAGTTAATTAATAACTTACCATGGGGCTAACCAACCGTGTGTGAAAAGGTGTCCCGACATTATTTATTCTAGGTCACACTGAGGTGCAATTAATTACCCTCAAACTGGTATCTGGCATAATTACTACGACACGTCACCGTTGTCAGTCGTGGTAAAAAATAATAATGGTATATATGTAAATGACTGAAAAAAATATAACTTCAGGCTCCATCATATTTGAAGAATTTTTAAAATCGGTAGTTTTTTTTTCTTATTATTTGGATTAAATAAAAAGTACTTAGCAATAAAAAAAATATAACTTCAAACAAACTTCTACAAGTTTTACTAAGGGATATCATACCTACTGCCCAGGTAACCATGTTGAGGAGATCAGATTGACAGTCGCTCCAAGTAAACCACCAGTAGGTAGGTACCCACTCGGCTGATTTCGGATGATGAAGGTACTAAATAAAATACGATTAGATAATTTTATATATTTTTAATTAGGTATATCTACTTAATCTACTATAGGTATTCTCATTCCAAAATAAATAATTTGCCTGAAAAGGCTGTTATCTAATTAGGTACAGGAGTTTATCATATGGAATAAATCCTTCTTAAACTAACAGCTCCTAAGACATCAACTTAAATCAATCTTCACAAAGGTATAACAATATCGAGTCCGTCACCAATCGATTAACTCGTAAAATCCGTATTAACGATCGTCGCCAAAGCCTAGTTAATGCCACATTGTAAAATACTAGGTTAATTGTTCATTGTTATGTTTTCTTCGTTGTATAATGTTCAGGATTTCATGTCAAGGCCTACTTCATATTTTATGCGACACTGTTCCATAATTTGCAAAGAGATTTTGCGTAAACAGGAATATAGCTTCTTAACTAGTTGCTACATAGATAATGGTCACATAGCATCGGTATGCTACGAATATATGTTACAACTATTGTTCTTCATATTTAGTTCATTTGTGTACTTTCAAGACAAAAAACCGTTCTGAAAGGTGGACGGTAGGACTGAAAGAAGTACTTTCTGGTCGGATTAGAAAAAATATTTCAGCGTTTGATAGCCCAATTACTGTTACTTTTCGTAGGTACACACCTGCGGGGTAGTTCTCTCGGGATACGATTGAAAATGCTGACAGAATGATAAATTTTTACCCAATAATGCACTCTTTGAGAAGATACGTCGAGAATTCAACAGTCAACGATATCTGAGTCACAACTCCCAACTCAAACGAGACCAAAAGCGACGTTTATTTTCCGCGAAAAAACAGCCAACTGGTCCACGTGCATTGCAAAACATCGCGGCCGAATTCCAGAGGTTACGACAACTCACGCCAATTTCTGAGACTGCAATTTATTACCAGCAGAATCAAACACTCCGTCACTCGAACATCGCAGTTTACAAATCAAAAGATTTATCTTGCAAACACATTTTGTTTGCGCGTGGCGCCGGCCGGTTATACGCAGTTTTAATGATACTCATTTCGCGTTTTTTTTTTGGATTATTAATTTGTTATTTGGGTTTTTAGGCCGAGTTGTATTTACAGTATTTTAACTAGATTTTTGAAACCACAACCTTCGAGTTATCAAATCAACAAGTAAGCATCAACAAAGAAATTTTGAGAAAATAAAAACTGAGAGAAAATTCTTAATCCTCATTGACGCAAGTTGTTTGGTAGATACAACGTTAACAAAACATAAACCTGAACAAATGGATGTTATTTATTTACTTTTCATTGCATCAGCTGACGACAAAAAGCCAAACATTGATTCGTCTCCGGCGCCCGCGCATTTGTGACGTCATCGAATTAAAAGATTTATTTCACACTGAAACATTCTTGTTTACATCGCAATCGTCTATGGCGCCAACGCAGCTTATGTCGCCATCGTCCACGAAATATTTATTATTTCAGTTATCTGATAGATTTATGAATTTACCGCAGACGTATACAATCAAAACAGTTCTTTTTGTGAAAATGTAGCTTCAACAGCAAAGACATAGACCACCTCTGAAGTAGTAAATATGTTTACCAGACTACGAACTACATATATCTAAGAAATCCCAAAATCCAAATACAAGATAAGAAAACAAAAAGGTTGTTACACCAATTTTTAGACATTTCACAAACAAGAGATCATCTACCATCAAAACACCGCGAATCATTTTCACATTAGTCGTCCAAACGTTAGTTTACGATGGCGCCAACTTTACCGTGTCGAGAGCCGCTATATCGAGACAGACGCATTCCGACCACGGTGTTTACAAACGCGTGTTTGACATAGTGGTCCCAGTTTATTTTGTGTCTGCGTTTTTGGGGAGCCTTAGATGTAGGTGATGAAGTGCTATATACTTACCGGAGTAGGTATATGGCACTTTTATACAGATAATTGTTACTGGTGTTTCAAAAACGGCCATGATTATGGCCAATGGAGCAGTTTCACTGTTGCGTTCAGAATATGTCAAAAGGATATTAACTTTTTGTAAAATACAAGGCGTGTTGTATTTGGACTACTTCCTCATTATATCCGACAACGCAATAACTAGCAATTCCTTGATGAAGGTATATCATTTCCTACTCACGAAAATTAATTAAGTGGGAATTTATTTCATAGCTTTTCCAAAGATATTTTTGAGCCCTTGCAAAAGAACTGTGGTATGCTAGAAAAACTCAAAACAAATACCAGAACACATTAAAATTAGAAATGATGAAACACAAAGAGCTGTTCTTTTATAGCGAACCATTAAAACCTTCTTTAATTATCATCAGCGGCAACTGTAGCATTCCTCAGTAGAACGGAAAACTACAATGGAATATTACAACCACGTGGTGTAGTCATGGTGTTTGGTAAACATGGTTGTTTTTGACGTGAATGAGTATTTTACCTGCTAGATACGTTGACCTTCTGGGAAAATAGTGGTGGACAGTCTGGCTTATGAAATGTAACGTTTGTAATTCCTATGTTCGATTTCGTTAATTTTATTAACTGTGACAAAGTATCCTGGAGTGCATTTAATTGCAATATAATGTAATCTACAATTTTTTGTTTTATGTTTCCTTCAATTTTCTACTCCTGATTTGAGAATCCACAGCTAGCATGTATTCGCGCACGCAGGTTGCATATTTAAGAAATGTTTGCAAAGTTTTTGCTAGAGTGAGTAGACCAGGAGGAACGTTAGGTGGAATCTCACTTTCAGGATGGATTTTATATTCTCAGGACACAGATGGAACTGCAGTGTACGAATAATTATATATTTAGGATTTTTGTTGAACTATTGAAGTAACCATTATTTAATATCAAATTACATCAGCCACACTCCTTATAAAGCACAGAAGATGAAAACAACGTAGCAGAACAAACAAAAACAGTTGAATCGACAGAACTGTAATGTGGTGTCATAAATCCATCCCACGGGCGTTTCGTACTTCCGCGACTACAAGACAAACAGACTTACACGTGAACGATGAAGGTCATACTTATTGTGATGAAAAATGTTGGGATTGACCATGCCTATTATTTTAGCCCAGTTGAGCTGAATTTGAGAGCAAATATTACTTACTTAAACTGACTACATCTAGAAAGTGTTGATGGTTTCAGTGGGCGAATTGATCTATAAAACAAATAATGTATATCAGTTGAGAGGTAACGCAAAGATTACCGAACTCTTAACTAATGTGACTAAAAACATTACCCTACTAGTACTTAGATAAAATAACAGTTTGCTAGAATAACTTTTTCAAATATCATTATTTTATTTACAAAGAAGTTTTCGCAGGCAAATTCCTTGGTTGCGAAGCGGATAGGGCAACCTCAACTCATGGGCTTCTAAATGCGTCCCAAAAAATCTCTGGAATGTCACGTATGCAAGATGAAATCAACAGTCGGCCTTTGGAGATTTTTTCAAAAGAATTTGAACTGGAATGTGAAGTCTATTAGTAAATGGGTGAGGGAAAAACTAACCAGAGTCGAATTTCGAGATTTCCTTGAAAAAGTTTCTTGTTTTGGGAAATGGTAGGTTTCCATGTATTTTTTGTCTCTTGAACGAAATTATTAGGCAGTAAGTCACTTTGAACTGTGAGATATTTCGAATAGCCGCTGGCAGAACATCAAGGGCAATTGAAGAATCACCTACAAGTACCCAAAAGGTTCAAAGCTGACGCTATTTGAAGCTACATATCCTTAATGCAAGAAAGGTGGGAAACTCGCCTGCGGATAAGCGTTATAAAAAAAGACTTGTATGTCAATCTTTATATTTATCGCCACTCCTTCATCAACTGTTTAATAGTTTAACACCTAAGTTCACCTTAAAGTATAGATCAATCAATTTAGTACCTAGAGGTACACATGCATAATTGCAACTTATTTCTCATTCCGTACTTACGCCAATACTCTTTCATCCACTGGCGCCACCAACACCTATTAAAAATATAAGTATACCAAGAAACAAATATACTAAGAAAAATGTAACACAGTTCCAGAGCAGAGCCAGCATCCAGCTATGGCACGCTAGGCATCCGCATGCCAGTGGGACAACCGTAAGTGGGTCGCCCGCATCCGGCTGCAGAGATATGCAGTAATCTACTGTTTATATTTACACTGTACACTAGTGACCTTATGGTCGTCAGGTGGTGGTAGGTGCGCAAAATAATGGATGGTGAAAATAAAATATTAATAAGCGTGGTGAATGAAAATGGGCCCTTGTTTCGATTCGACATTGCAGATACAGGAAAGAAAAAGACTGCTATGATTGGCATCGAGAAATTGAGATATAAAATGTTTTTTTTTATGGCATTTCATTTGAATCCAAACTTATGTACATAAACAAAGATTTCAAAATTATTGTTACCGCAAATGATAAGATTTCAACTCGTATCTGATTTTAACAGTGATAAGATATCAAAAACTATTTTATATTTCAATTTCCCGCTCCAGTAGAAGCTGTAATTTTTATCGATTAAGTAATTAAATAAATTGATAAAATAAGCTACATTACATGCAAAGTTTCATAATAAGTAAGACTCAATCAAAATATAAATAGAATGCGAAAACCAAAACACCTCGAGCATTCCTAAACTAAAATAAAATCTTTCCCGTACGAGCAAACTCTGTAGCCATCGAAAACATTTAGTTCAAGGCCTGTATTTAAGGTTACAAATTATGGCGAATAGAATAAATCGAGCAGACTCGACAGACTTACGATTGAGGAAATAACTACATAAGTGTGTCACTTATGTTATTAAGGACATGGAAATCGACGTATTTATTTGTTTTCAAGTACTCCCGGTAATACACCGTGAACGGATAACGCGCAAAGGTCCGATTTTTGTAACGGGTGATGGGCCGAAGCGCAGTATTCCCCTTGTAACAAAAAAATAACAATAATAATTGACGTAGCTATAAGACCTCTGATATACACACGTTTTTCAGCTCAAAAATCTAGGGTTTATCGTATGTAGGCAGGGCGGTCAGTGGTGTATGGGCCACTATAAGAGCTTGCTTGAACATCCAATATGTATACCTATTTAAAATGAAAGGCCAATACATCATAATTAATTTGCACGCACATTTTTTACGCGTCTTCGTAAACATAGTAATAGCTCAAACAAGATCGTTAATTGATGAGAAATAAAGCTTTCGAACGGGCTGTTTCGCGCGATTTCACCCGCGTTTTGAGGGAACTCTGTCCCGCAGCGGGATATATGCTATATAGTAGGCAATAGGTGCTTGGAGTCCTCGAAAAGTAGACTCAGACCGAAAGAAGTAGAGAGTTCAGTAGTTTATGAGATTTCGTGTGCACCTACAAAACTAGCAAACATACTTTTTAGTAAGCTAAAGCTGAACTACTAGCTAAAATATTAGTAGATGTCAGAACCTACAAAGATGGTCTGGTTATTATAAACGAAGATTTTTTTATGGAAGTGTATTGGGCAGGTACACACAGGTATAAGAAAATTGTGGTTTTCCATCCTTTGACCACCAAGTCGGCTGTAATTTTGACGAAATATTGCAGATTTTCCTAGAGATTGTAACAAGACAAAAATTATGTCCGTTTGTTTGTACAGAAAACACTTAAGATTATGTCGCCTCACCCACGTCGATTATACGTAAGAAATACGCGCCGTGTGAAGAGACCTAAAGGCGCCTCCACACTGACGATATCCGCGTCACGTCAGATATTCGCGAAATTATTTAGTCTGGTGACGTCCAATCATGACGTACTAACATCTTATTTGATTTAAACTTAGTACAGTTATAATAATTTTCTTGTTCTATAGCAAAATAATAATAAATATTTAGTCTGTTGCTAGATTATTTTATTATAATATACCTACATTTTATGATACGACGATTTGATGAGATCGTGTGGGGAGACTTTATGCAGTGCTTCTTCGTAGCATTTTTGCTACGCTTGCTACGAGTGACGTCATGCTCGTAGCGTATCAGACTATGGACCTACGAAAGCTGCTATCTTACACACACTTTTGAATTTATCACTGTTTTGAACCATGGACGATCTCTGTAAGATGGCCGAAAAGTAATGGATATGGACTGAGCAAAGTGCCGATCTTTAGCAGAGGCGATCCAGCAGTGAAGTCTTTCGACTGAAATGGCGACGACGACGTTTTTCAACCCTTAAGTATCCAATACAAAAAAAATTACACAAATAAATTATGCAGTGAAAATAAATTGACTTCGACTAGTGAACACAATATAACACAGTCTTACACGCTAAAAGATATCTTTAAAACAGTGAAGTAATAAAATAAACTAATATATAAACCCTAGAAATTTAAATCGACGCATATAAATTCGGAATTCTTTGTAATTGTAAGCTGAGGAGAATTCTTCTAGAAATAAACATAAGGTCAATAGCACTGACGCTTATATTATAACATACTGTTTATTTTAACGATGTAAATCTTCGACAGTTGTTGTGAAAAACATTTTTATATTATTATTGAAAGCAACGTAGCTAAGAGTATAATATGTATTTTTATTCCTAAATGCGTTATTGAGCAATCCCCACATGCTTTTTATCGCTTAACTATCTTCTACAACGTACCCTATAAGAAAACTATAAATATTTTTTAGCGTCAATAGTGTTTGTTTCAACAGAAAAAAATAAATGCTAAAAATAGCTACCATAAATAACAAAAATATAATATTCAAAACACAGCGCCTACCAAGCTGTCAGTCACTCCAAAATGTTCCTAATATTACAAAACAATTGTAAAGGCCTCACCACACTGCGAACCTTAAACCGCAGCGGCATAACAAATCACGTAAAAATTTCACCTGCGCCGCAAAATACGGCTTCACTTCAACATCGCCATTAACATTTCATTTGAAGATTTGTGAGCGATGGCGATACACCGCATTCCTTAAGCCCATGTCATTCTGGCGAGCTGCCAACGACGAATGCCGACGTTTTCGGCCGCAGGTGTGTAGGTGGCTTTATAACGAAGTCAAAAGGTTACGGTATCGGTTTGTTTGCGAATGTTTTGTATGGTGCAGAAGTTATTTTGAAGTTAGGTATCGCAGGTATATAATTTGAAATCTGAAAATCTACGAGTGGTTGGACAAAGATATTTTCAGTAATATTCTTAGGTATGGTATTATATTAAGAAGGAGGGATTGCTATTGTTTAAGATTTGTGAAATTAGTAATTAGTTCTAGGACAATTATGCATACCTACTAATTTATCGTAAGCGATAAGAAGAATTTTAATTTGATTGGCCGCACTTGCAGGCGTGGCAATGACGCACATCAGATTTGTACCAGCAATAATTCGCGATCACAGTCACAGATAATGTAGGTACAGTTTACTCCAATGTTTATACGTTTTCCTATGTCTATGTTGCTATAATGTAAGCCTAAATTATTGCCTTATCGCACAATTATCTGTTGCATTGCTAAGATTCATTTAGTACTTATAAACTAACTTAAAACTAGCAGACATTTAACATGGTTAACCTGCTGGATTGGTATATTTTATGATTTTGAGCTCAGTTATGAAACCAAAAACGTCTAGGTACTTCTAAAAATTCTACGCTTTCTTCATTTTATCATCACTGCGTAATTCCAACAGACAAAAATAATCGCATTATCCTTAACACACAAATATTCGATCCAGAAAAATCTGGCACAACGGGCACAACACATAAAAAAGTTGCTCACACGCACCTACCCAAAAAAATGCTATTACGAAAGAATTTCGATATGAAACAGGCACTAAAATAAACCTAGCTAGCTAAAAATGAAACCTAGACTTGTATTGAACTGTGATTCATGTGTACACGTGTAATGTGCGTAAAGAAGTGAAATACCATGTTGTAGATAAAATGGCAGAAGGTACGGTAAATGCGGGATTGTGGGAAGAGTATAATAGGTAAACCGGTCCTGGGTCAATAAGGATTTCTTAAAGAACATGGCCGGATATCCACGTTCTTTCTCTGTCTGGCTGTGTGTTTGTCTGTAAGGGTCTGACACTCTCATCCGCTGATTAAGACACATACCTAAAAAAGGTAGGTACCATATCCGTGTTTGTAAAAAAGTGGAAAATAAAGCCAGAACTTTTAAGATGACAGTGACTTCACTTTCAAAGTACTTATAATATAATTAATTACAGCTACTCTTCATTTTTATCGAAACAATTTACCAGTCAAACCTTCTGCATCCATTTTCTCTGTGTAATTCGCAATCAATCATGCGCAACAATGTTTGTCTGTCCGTCTGCTTCCGACCGCTTTGATCTCGACCTTACGTTGACACAGAGCTATTGCCAAGTAACTCCTGTCTATTGAGAATCAACATTCACAAATATTTTGCGAAAAAATGTTATCAGTACTGTCAACAACATGTTTTGAGTTAGAAAACATCGAGAAATACAAAAGATCCATTAGCGCAACGACCATTTATAGGTTCAAGTAAAGTTCTTGATCATTAACGTCAAAAAATACCCGACTGCACACTAAAAAAAGAGTAAAACAAGCCCCACAATAATATTGATCAATACAACTTTACTGAATATAATTTATAAATATTGATGGAAAGCATCGCAGGCGGGGACCAACAGAGGCTTATTTATAGTCATTTCGGTTGTGCACCATTTAGCAGAATTTTCGTTGGTGGCGGTCAAGGTGGTCCCCGCCTGCGATGCTTTCCATCAATATTTATAAATTATATTCAGTAAAGTTGTATTGATCAATATTATTGTGGGGCTTGTTTTACTCTTTTTAGTGTGCAGTCGGGTATTTTGTTTTTAATAATAATTCTTTTATTTATAACTTTTAGCTGTTTTATTTAACGAAAATGTTGTAGATGTAGAAGACTATGTATATGTAAGTACCATTTTAAATTATTTCGACGACATTTGGCTTTAGATTACGAGTGATGTTACTCCGCAACATAAATTTACCGCCAATGCGACGTTCAAGACGATCAAGACGACGTTCATGCATTTGATCAAGACGACGTGATTGTATCGCCAAAAGAATCGCTTTTTGCTTGCTAACGCATGAGTTGCTTTGCGTTGACGCAGAATTAACATGTTCCCGTGGGAATTTTGAGAAAAAACGTATCCTATATTAATTACTCCCGTGATTGAAATGAATCTAATGATACCGCATACATATTTTTTTAAAGGGAAATTTAGAAAAAATATCCCGTGGGACTTTTAGGATAAAATGTATCCTATGACACTCCCGTAATCAAGACAAATCTAACGATACCTCATACATCAAAATCCATCAAGCCGTTTAGGCTACAGGAGGTCACAAAGGAACAGACATACATACATACATACATACATACATACTTACATACACTCGAAAAACATTACCCTCCTTCTTTGGCAGTCGGGTAAAAAGACGCCCAAAAAATAAGAGCCAACAGAAGACTTTATTGATTTAAGGCAGAAAACCAAGACCAACTCGTCAGTGGCATTTTTGGTTGTCGTCTATTATGAGCATCTTAGCACTTGAAATCGCAAATCTATATAATCTTAGGAATATGTTCTCGTGATTGCCATTTACGAGCAGATCACCAATTTTATTTTCCTACTGTCAAACTGAAGAGGGAGGGAAGGCAGGGTACTGGTCCGAAATCATAACTTATTTACACCTTAACATTAACCGCAACAAAAAACAGCAAGTGAATAAGAAAACAAATATATTTTTTATTTAATTTAGAAAATACTGAAGAAACAAAATTCAATAATTTTGAATCGTTGTCAAATATAATAAAATTGTTTGACCTTTATATTTGTTTCTCCTTGAAGCATACTTGAGGGAACATTTAAGGTAGAATTCCGTGGGTCGCGGCTTACGCAGCCGCGCGCGGCTTACGACAGTCGTCGGCCGCGCGCGACAATAGTCAACCTATGAAAATGTATGGCGCCGCTGCCGAGGCTCGCGACAGTCGCGCGCGGCCGACGAATTTCGTAAGCCGCGCGCGGCATTGTGTTGAAATTAGTAGATTTTGTTCGTCCGTTCCCTCTAGTCGAAGTGCTAATTGATATCCTTGAAGAAGAAGAGGATGACGTATTGCTGTGGCTGTATTATGAAAATAGATTACCAATCGACCCTATTTTTAAAAAGTAGAAATGATGAAGGATACAACCCAATACTGATTCAAAAGCATTTGTATTGTAATGAAAACAAAAGGAAGTTTTGCCGACTAAATAAAAAACAATTCAATTCTGGTTTTACTAAAATTATATAGATGTTACTAAGCGCTAGACCATGTTGAGATGCATACGGCCGCGCGCGGCTTACGAAATTCGTCGGCCGCGCGCGACTGTCGCGGACCTCGGCAACGGTGCCATACATTTTCATAGGTTGACTATTGTCGCGCGCGGCCGACGACTGTCGTAAGCCGCGCGCGGCTGTCGTAGCCGCTATCCACGGAATTCTACCTTTAGAGTGGTATGCGAAATTGTTTTCAACTGTCAGTGTTGATTCGCTTCTATTTACTTTGGAGTCTGCCATCAAAATTATGATGAATACCTTCCGTGTGTTATTTTAGTGTTTGCTAGAACACGTGGAAGAATTCATTTTAGTGGTGAAATGTGATGTAATGATATCATCTGTGGCCATAGTAATAATACATAATGATTTACCTTGGCCTTACTTATCGTCATGTTTCATGCGAAACATCCTTGTGACAGACGGGCAGAGAAGTCTTAGTTATAGGGGATGTTAAAGAGATCCTTAGGAAAAGAAAAAGAAACTCAAACTTTTCTTTATATTATTTCTAGCCTGCGCTGTCCCAAATCTGAGCAGAATTCTCCCATCTCCCGACCCTGGCGTTAACATAGTCACCTGACAAACCTCACTTTATATGTATAACCCTGTTGCACCTTCCAGACAACAAAACACACAAAGTACAACATAACACACAGTGCTGAAAGGTGCATCAATTCATGTCACTTAATATACATACGTCTTGGCAGTCCACGGTTCTGGGAACACGTTATATTCACTGTTTGATGTCATGCACGTGTACTTGTCCTATAAAATGTCTTGGTACTGTTCATATGTTTCGCTACTTCTGGAAACAATATGCTATTATTTATTACCTGAAATGAGATTGAATATTTGGCAAGTTTTGCTAAACACTAAGGAGAGGCACGTGGAAAACACAAACTGATCTTAATTTGGAATTTCCTATTTCGTCTCTGAACAATTTCAAAAGCAAAAGGACATAAAAAGGCGAAATGTTAACAAACGTAGAATGTAGATCTCTTAATTGTATCAATCAACATTAACAGCAATAACAAACAATTGAATTCCGATCTCATTCCTCTTCTAGACCAACAATCACACAACATTCAACAATAAGTATTTCATTAACGATATCACAAAAGTGTTTGCATTAGCGGTCACGTTTTGAACAGTCTGACCAACTTTTAGAGGTCTTGCACACTGCAGACTAAACTATTGGCCGATAGTTCGTCCATTATTTAACAGTTGAATTTAAAGCTAGACGTGAATCCAATCAAGCTTTTAGATACGAGATCGTTGCAAAATGCACACTACCATTCAAACATAGAAAAGGCCGTATATGCCTTGTTAGCCCTCAGCGCAAGAGCCAAAACCAAAACTTGACACGGATGCAGCTTCAATCACCTTTTACAGATGTTAAAAGGCCATTGATGGTCCATATTCCTCCTAATTTATGAGTCCAATCAAACTATCGGCCGACTAAAAGTTTGCAGTTATACAGGGGCTTTTACCAACGTACTCTGGCCGTGGTATGTGACATACCACTTGCTCTGTTTTGGCAGCAGCCGGACTTAGGAATCTGAGACGACGCCACAGGTACGAGCTAGCGAGTTTAACGCACCGCGAATTCTGTTTTAGACTTCGAAGAAATTTATTTTTGACTGTTGAAGGGATCTTAGAATGGGTTGGAATTAAAGCTCGTGCAATTTGAAGAGTAAAGAATAGAAGTGCATATGATTCTCGCCCTTGAAGTGAATATATTCATGAAGAGTACTTACTTCTCGATATTATGAAAATATTATCAGACTTTTTCTGAGATTAATATAGAGCTGACTACCAAAAACTAAATTACAGATCAATAAAATATGAACATCCTTATTTTAAGATACGAGTGCAGAAAATAAACTTCAGAATCCTTTGAAATTATTGTCGTAAAAAGCACATCCCGCCAAATGCATGTACTCGAATTTTAACGATCGTGCACCCTCGTGGACAGTTCATATAATCAGGTAAACGATGCCAAGAGACAGGTTTATGATGCCGAATTAAGAACAATGAGAGTTTAATGTCAAACGTGCATGTGACTACGTGACTTAGGTCAGTTTTTACATCAAAAGTTTATAAAAATATGTTTTTCATCGCTTTGAAGACGGTTTTATATAGCTAGTCTGAAAATAAATAAATATAATACTGGTCCATCAAGATGTGTAAAATGAATTTAAAATGCAACGATGCAAAATGAATAGGATCATAACGAAAATTTAGTGCAGGTGCCAATTTTCAAAGGAAAATAGCATTTTTTGTACTGACTAACAGTTTTTTTTTTTTGGTGCACCAAAAACGGGCAGACGATCATGTATTAGATATTTATTTTTATTTTTTAAGTACCATTGGTGAAAAAAGAAGATTTACTCTTTTGTTCCAGTCTATATGTAAATGTGAAAACCTGAATAGGCCGAATGAAGTACCAACGCGGTTCTTGAACTCAGTTTTAAAAAAAAACATACGCATAAACCGCGGTTCTATATTTGACTTTTTCTTCTAATTAATTACTCAAGCATTTGTGTTATTAGTAGATATTCTAGCGTACATTCCGTGCTATATTGCTTGCTAATAATTTCGCTAACATTCGCTATTAATCTTGACTTACATATGTCATAATAACAAAGTCGTTGAGTGTTGCTTGCACAAATAGAAATGTCCTATTAGCCTGACAGCCATTTTAAATCACTGGTGGCATCCAAAAATTATGATGGTCTTTGTAAATATGGCATTAGAGTACTTACCTAGTTTGTATAACTTTAGAACTTAGTTATAAATTGTTTTACTCTATGAATACAAACTTCTTTCCATGATATTCGCTCTGTATGGTAATCTGAACTGGGGAGCTAAGTTAGTTACCTGGGCAAAAATACAACAAACTTCCAGGTTCCTGTATTGGTATCACTATGGTCGATTTTTTTACCGGCGTCCTGGAACAGAAAGAGCTCATAGACATTAGCGTCAAACTTTCTATAATATAATCACATGCAAAACGAATCGTTTCTTGTTTACAGAAATCAAGCAAGAGGTAAGTTTTGTAGTAGTTCGTACTTTACTAGCTGCATCACAAAAAGCTACCTCTAAAAATATTCTCTAAAATCTAGTACGAATAAACTCCGTATAGAATAAACATAAAATGATAGGTGTGAGGTATGCGCGACACAGGCGGCAGGAACTTTATTATAAATAGACAGGAATGCGCGACGGAATGCCGCCACCACCGGAAAGTTAACTGTCGAGATTCTTACGATTCCCATACTTTTCTATATTAAATCGTGGGTACATTTTGTACGCATAGGTAGTACTATTATATAGCTGAAGAGTTTGTTGGACTGAACGCGCGTATTTCTTGAATTACAGACCAGATTTGGAAAATTCGACAATTCAAGAGCGGTTTTAAGCTAGGTACTTTAAACATACCTATAAGATTTATGAATAGAAATAATTGACTTACCGTTGAGGGCCTTTTAACTATAAACTGCTATGGGCAAAAATGTGGATACATACCACATGTACCTATGCCTATTATAAGAAATACTAATGACCTAACACAACTAGTTATACAAATTGCTGTTTTGAAAATGGTTTTCACTATAAAACTGTCAATGCTCAGTCTTGTACTGACGTAAATCGACTCTTAATTAATGAAACTAATTTAAGTCGAGTACACAAAGAGAGTGACGTCAATAACGTGGTGATTGAAGGCATTGTGAACGAGCTGTTAATATTTTTTATAGTTCAGCCAAAGTGCTAACTGAAGTGATGTGCGGAATGGCCGAAAGAGTTCAATGACCGCTTTATATGCCTATAAGAGAGAGTTTGTTAATCTCATTAGATTTGCGAGTAAATTCTTTGTTTTATCTGTCATATAAGCTTTAATGGCTGACAATATAAAGTGCACATGCTTTAAAATATTTACACGAAAATATTAGTGACAAAAAAGCCTAATAAAAACACTCCTTAAATTCAGCGTTCAGGAATTCCTAAAACGCTTATTTCCGTTCGAAATTTAAACGCCATGTTGTTTCAAATGCGCAAACGCATTAGCGGATGCGTTAATTAGTTCAAATAATACTAATTGTACCAGAAATAGGAGCGAGCTGAATTTCGCGTAAAGATTTCGTAATTAGTGGGTTAAGTCTAAATAGAGTTTCGGGGAAACTTGACGAGTATGTACCTTCACATTTAGTGCAGTCTAGTTTGTAGAACATACCAAAGAAGGAACTGCAGAATTACCGAAAGAGTTACCTCAACCTAGAAACGCAAAAGGGCAGTTAAAGGAAGTACTTATTAGAATTTCACAGTCTCGAAAGACAAAAGTCGCTCGCGGCGTAAGCCATTCGATTATATCCCAAGTCCCAAAAAATATTATGAATAATAAAAGCGCTACCTTTAGTCATGTCCACCTACAAAAAAATACCTGAACCGACCTTCGTGCATTCGTTAAAATTCTCGAATAACCAAACTGGCATATATAAATCAATCGTCAGTCCATTAAGAATATTAAGTGCAAGAATGCCAAATAACCTAAATAATAATATTAAAAATATGAATTTGCAGTCTCTAACCACATACCAAAATATTTTGGTCCAGAGGAATTCGCTAAAAAACTGTCTGCGAATCGTAAAAAATATATTTTAGTTTCTTAGTTATGTGACGAAGCTGAGGTCGGCTAAATATTTATAAAAGCGATGGAAATAATCTGGAATGCTGCGGAAGGTACATTTAAGGTCGAACATGAAGAAGGTCACAATAATTGTTTGGCCCTTGAAGAAGATAATTTATGGCTGGTCGGTGAAAACACGGACAGTATAAAATATGAAAGAAGTAATAATCAAGGTGATGTTCTTTGGCAAAAACATTATGATAAGATCCTGGCCAAGTTGGTATCAATTGTTTTTAACTTTTAAACTATATAACTCAGCATGACGGTGCACAATACATGAAGACTCAAGTAGTTACCAATTCTACACCAGGTACGTTCTCAGCAAACATAAAAATAGAAGAAACAAAACAAACAGCCACAACCAACGCAAAAACTAAAATGATTGTGATTGACGACCATATTTTAGAACGTTCGAAAGCTTTGAAAATAGAAAAGTAATAGAAGCTACAAACAACAAATCGTAAAATGCATAACAATGATCTAAAAGCAGAACAAATCAATATCAACACCTGCAACCTTGGACAAAGTCGTTCATAATTTTATGGCGAATAATATTTTGGCAAATGTGACCAAAACATAAATAGGGTACACCCACTTGTAAGGCCAAATTTACGAATTGGGAACAATCCAAATGTCATTTTGACGAACACAGTCATCTCGCGGTGACTACAAATAAATACTTCAAGAGCCCTTTGTTTCTAGTGTCTTAAAAACGAAAGTAGAAATAGTATCAAGGATTTTGAAAATTAAAGATGCTGTCTTATTTGATCAACAGGTTTTTTTAAGTACACATGCCTATATAACTATGGTAACCATACTCAATTAAAATTATAACTACAAAACTTTGGATGCTACACTCCAGCCCAATAATTTGGGACACCTTAATAAAACCAAGATTCAAAGAGAATAACAGACATCAAAAACTGCGTCTCAATTTGTGCTCATTCAGCTGTAATTACTTGAGATTCACATGTTTGTATCATTTCTGAAAACCTAGGAACGGTCAAGGCAAACAATAGTTAAGGCAAAGTGCCAGACTTGTATTTTGTATTATATTCGTTCCACGTGATAATACAATTGTTTGTACTTAAAACGTGGAACACATAAATTCAGACTTTCATCTTACCACATTTTACGCCCTTCTTTACTTTTCTCTTATAATCAGTCATATCTCTTCCTCCACTTACTTTTTCGTTTCAGTTGCAATTTCTTCCGTGATTCTCGTCTCAATAATAAAAGGTAACTGTTCGCTAACTGTTCGTTGAACTCCCCTTCAAACTACGTTTCATACCTTATACAGTCACGGCAATATTCAGTTACAACTAACGCACACATTTATTTTTACACTATTCATTAACCCTGTGCGTAAAAAACATCGAAGCCCATCCAAAAAATATTCTAATTACATTCACGTGAGATAATTAGCAGTAACATTGAACTTGGAACATGACAACCTACACCTTGAAACCATCACTTGCCAAAATAATGTTTACTCGATTTTCAACCTTATCACAATAGAATTTAGAACAATTGTACTGATATTGAGCAGCACGAAGGCATTCGTCAAAAACTTGACAGCGTAATGTATTCTGGATTGGATCCAAACCCAAGTATGTACTTCAAGAGATTTTGGAAAGGCAATTGACACGGTGGAATTCCACTGTGATTTATTTTAAAAGTTCTCAACAAAGTTATTTTTGATACTTATTTATTACCTATCCTGGTACTCAGCAACAGCTCATAATTTTACATGGATGACATTGCGAGAGCCTTTAATCCAGTTACCTGGATAGGATAAGATATTGGTTGGTAGACTTCTGCTGCTTAAGACGTCCAAATGACGGCTGGGACCCTCCCATTTAAACCTTCTACAACATTATGATAATAATGGTTACCTACCCCATGCACGGGTCGATTTCGCCTAGCATTGCTTAACCTTATGATCGATCGACATAGCAGAACTTGAAATAATTACGATAAAAAGCATTAATTATCAACAGAACACTGATCATATTACTCCAGATCCCTGTTCCATTACCAAATGAATAGCAGAAGCTACTCAAGACACTAACATTAATTCAGTAATAAAACTTCTTAAAAAAACTTCGCAGCACATACCAGGAGCGAATAACACAGAGGAGATAACTATTACAAAGTATTACATCAGTATGCGGAAGCTGGCAGATTATTATTGTTCAAGGAACAGGTAAACAAAAGAAGGTGCAGAAGATTTAATGACGATTTCAAGGAACGACGATGAAAGACCTGGAACACCATTTCAAACATTCTTAAAATCATCTTGCTAATTATGAACTAACTTAATGCACTTTGAATGGTGATGCAGAAAGGTGGATACCTAGTATGTTAGTTAAACTCCAGGAGTTTCTGGTGTTCGAGCATCTTTGAGAATTCCAGTCTAAGTGAAGGATAAGGTTCCTGAACAAACTACTGTTGATAGCATTTGCTTTCTAGAATCATCACCGACTAAGGACCAGAAGTAAGGAAATGAATTTATATTCCCATTGTGAGTAATTTTTGCAATATCTGAATCGTGTAGAGATGGTACGCTTACGTTGACTTTGTTAGCAGTATTCATATTTACACCTTCAATATGACCATTGTTTGAAGTAAACCTTCTGCAGTTATTTTCTGGAATCGGCGCGGGCGCAGGCGTCGGGATATTTCTGTACTCGCCGCTCAATGCCACGGGGCCAACAACACTCAATGAATTACTCATTACTCTACTACTGCAATTAGGATATCTTACTCATCACTTCCAACATTTTTTGTATCTCCAAAATTTGGTTTGAAATCTGAAATAATTTTCGCAAGGAAATTCAAAAATAAAAAGTTGGAATAAAAATTATCCACTTATTTATTTTGGTCCCATAATATTTATACAATTTAATGGTAAACGAATACCTTATGGTTAATTTATAACAATAAGTTAATTATCACATTGCTTAAATAAATTACATGCACAATATATTAAGTATACTCAATTGTTTTTATCAACCAATAAGTTGTAAGAAAGTCCTAACGTAAAAGAACGAATAGTCTTAAATGTCAAGATATTCCTTAATATTTTTTCTTTTATTTCATTTTAATAGCTTCCTTAGGCACATAAAGTAATCACCCATCTGTTTTAACGACACTGATTCGCTTTCATTCATTCCTTTATCATTCATCACCTCAGTCTTATATTTATCATTCTTCATCTTTTACCTTGCCCTTTCTTTCATCTTCGCACAAATTAATCACAGTTATTCTTTCCTAACCTATAACACTATCTCTGGCACACTTCAGCTCTTCTCGATGGGTCCGTATCTCTGCCTGAACCAAGTCATGCCGATGTAGTCTGGTTCATACACGTCAGGAATCTCCTTGTCGATAGCTTCGCAGTACACCATTTTGACTGAAGGCTCTCCGAAGAGCCTCTCTTCGTACTTGATAAGCTGCTTGAAGAATCCAGTGTTCGGTCGGATTTGAGGTCTAAAACAAAAATAAGAATATTTCAGAACAGTTCAGGAAATAGGAAATAAATAATGACTGGTAATACCGATTGATGTCTTCATATTTCGTTTCAAATTAACGATGAACGGAAACTATAAATTGTTTCATATTACTTTTAATATTGCTCTCGTATGATATCATGTTGAACATCATTCACGAATACATTCGTGCATAAAATTGAGTCAGTGTTACTCACCGCCTTTGCTTCATATGATAATAGGCGTCCCTCAAGGTCATCTTCTGCCACTTGATGAGGTACGCCAGGCAGAGAGTGACCGACCTGGATATGCCAGCCACGCAATGTACCAGCACCACATCTCCGTTACAGACCACCTGATGTAAACAAAATTCATTAAGCTCCTGATCTAGATTCCGCTACAATATAATCAAAGACTTATCTAATGGAAAAGCAAAATATTTATTTTATTCAACATTACTAGGCCTGAAATCTGTAACGTATACAAAGATAATCTAGGTCGAGAATGAACTGAAAGGAGTTATTTCAGCTAAAGAAGTTAATGTAGACTGAGTAGATGAAAAGTAAATAGTGAATATTTGAAATTACTGACCTCATTAATCAGGTCAGCTACGCTCTCCATGTATGGATGCATGTCAGAGTTGGGTGTATCCAGCAGTGGCACGAACTGTCTTGGAACATAGTCTTCAGGTGGTGGAGGCAGCTCGGGGGCTGCGCTGACGATGAGGCCAGGACGCAAGACTCTCACTGCTCCAGGCAAGGCATGAGCCCCACATACGTACAGGAACGGGGTGACACGAGATACCCCAAGAGGACAACCTCTGTAACAATGACAATGATATTAGTATTCCTTCAAATTATATACCTACTATTCAAATCTAATGATCAATAAAGAATTATTTTCTACGAGAATGGAATAGAACTACTTATTGAAATTGTGTGAATTAAAAAATATTTAAGTTGGATATTTTGATAAGCTAGAATTTTTTTAACAAAAGCAACGGTAGCAGTTACTGTCTGAAAATTAACTAGATATACCTTTGTGTAGTTAAATCCCAAACTCAAACCATCAAAAATATTAAAATCAAATAAACAGAAACTGAAAAACGATCAAAACACGATTACAGCAATCATGACCCGAATCACGACAACGCAGACGATGGCACGTAAACACTGCATACCACACGGTTGTGTCATTCTGGCGAGCTGCCAAACGATCTGACCTAGCGAACTTGCTAATGCTATGCTACACTTCTTGAACTCTCAAGTTCCTTTCGATTCTGTTGTTTCTAAAAGTTCGTTCATTGTTCCTATATGTTCGGATTGTTATGATTTAGTTTTACTAGGATTGTAAAGTGGAAACATTATAGTTTTTTTTTTAATTTACCGAAATCTACAGTTCCATCTGTTATTATTGCAAAACTAATTTTTAAATAAAAAGATCACGCCTGAATATTTTAAAGAGCAACAAGATGTGCCACAACATTGAAACCCATGATCGAAAAATTGTTGTTGATACTTCTAGAATCGTCGTAGTTTATTTTCTTTTTTGTTGAATTAAAAAATATATTTACTTGTTCAGTTCCTCCTTGGTCAGGATCTGCGTGTCAACTACAGTCGGTTCGTTGCCATCTCCTACACTCGCAACTTTGTCTGCTACGGGCAGGACTTTCATAATGTTACACCAAACTACAACAACTTTTAATTCTTTCAAATGTCCGACACTTCACTGTCCACACTCACTTTTCATTCGCAAATTTTAATCACAATATATTTTGTACCGTTGAAGAGTTTCCACAATTTTCTCGGAACACAATTTTATTGTCCACTGTTTTAATTGTTTCTAAAGCGCTGTAATTTCCCGTACTGTAAACAATTATCTGTTCACAGCGTTGAGAATTATCTGCTATAACACTTGCAGCTTCCACTTCTTCATTAACATTTATTTGATTGACTGTATCTTCACGTGTAAGTGTATCGTCTGGTTCAAGATTATCGTGTATAATATCGATGCGGGATATTTGGCTGAGCTCGCGTGCGTGCGCTCCGTTCGAATGCTCCGGCGCACTGAGTCGTCGAAGGCACCTGTACGCGATCCTCGGCCCGTAACGGACCGGGATTGCAATATCCGGCATTCCACAGTTTATTTTAGCGCGACGGTGACGCTTATTTTGTTTACAATGCTCACGATGCTGTTTTTGGTTTGAATGAAGGGCTTTCTGCTTTTTTTTTCTTCTTGACAGTTTATTTATGTGCGTGGAATGTTTTGATCGTCTAATCAAGTTGAAGCTTGGTCTAGAACGATTGGTATTTTGTTGATGGTCTTAGTTAGATGTCTTCTTAAATTTTATTGATTCATTAAACGAGACTCGTTGAGAACACCCAGAATATTAATGGTTTCAGTAACATGTTCGTTATCCTGACTATTTCAGATAAACATAAATAATTTCATGCGCCCTTAAACATTTTCATTACCTTCAATGCTTCCTCAATTACCTGAAATCTTTCCTGAAAGCAGTGCCAATCTCCGACGTTCATGAGCTGTTAACTGATGCTGATGATAATCACCATGAATGTCATTTTATCTTGTTTTCTATATTTATTATTATCAAATAGGTATTCAACAAATATTTTAACGGTCCTATCTGAATGTACTTCTGGTAAAACTAAAATGATTTGAATAAATAAAAAATAAATATTCATAGAAAGAGAAAGAACAATCGCAGTTAGTTTTGTCTCTTAGGTAATCAAGTGTCCCCTAAATTGTCTCTCAACTGCGATTGTTTTTTATGCTTTAAGGGACTCCTCAGAAGATCTTAAAGCTTTTTGGGGACTCAATTTAGACTTTGAATCAAAAACAACAGCACATAAACCAAATCAGCAGCAACTTAAGACATAAAATTTCACATTTATGGCCCAGGTAGACGATAAATAAATGTCTTATTTTACAATGTAACTACAGTCGGTGCTAAAAGTGGACGTTCGCATAACTCAGGTGCTTCCGGGCTCACTCGCCTTGAGATCGCAATAATTTCACTTCTGTATGCTCTCCGAGATAATTTAGTTGTTCCAGCCGACAATTTAAATCAGATCTGTCTTCTGAACAGTAATTTGACAGTTTTATGTGGTTTAGTATGATTATAATTGCCAATATTTCTAAATTTTGCCAATATTTTTTGAGCAATTGTTAATAGTACTGCCCTATATCTTATATCTAGATACGTAAATAAAACTGACGCCTTGTTTCTTAAAAATACAGATAATAATAAAATTGGTCACATGTTGTCCAAAATACAGACACCCAAACTCACCGCCATTCCGTCCTATCCATCTCCACCAAATATAACTCTCATTTAAACATCTAATAAAGAAACAATTGCTGAAACTGAATCTCTATGTCCCCCAAACCAGTTTTTAATTCAAAATCATGAGCTCGTAAAGTTCCATTCAAATCTCCATATCAGATTACCTTCAAAACCTGCGAAGCTGGTTTCGAAAACAAAAGAGCAACGTCAGTATCTAGTTGCATATACTTACTTGTACATAATATTCTAGTATGTACTGCTAAATATTCTAGAGCAGTTGGACGAAAGACAAGAGTGCCGAGTGAAATGCAACAGCTTTAAAATTAAATAATTCACTAAATGCTATTCAATGCAATGTGGATTAGGCTGGTTGGAGACAAAATTGCAGATTTTGTGTTATAGTACCTACGATGTTTAGATGGACCTCAGGAAAAGGTGTAGTTCTTTATATGGTCATGAATTATGCAAAGGGTAGCAAAAATTGGGAATAACTTCAATCGTGACCTGTCTATAAGGCGTCATCAACAACAATTTTCCAAAATTGGTGTTTCATGGACTAGATACCTCCCTGTTCCCAGTGTTTGAAATTACGACAAAATAATAGGTACGATAGAATCGTCTAAATAATTACCACGAATGCTCAAGGGTTTTTTGTATAAATCCCTATACAAAAAAAAAACAATGGATAAATTGTTTGATTGACGAATCATTGGAAGTAATGTTGCCTGTGATGCCATTAGAATAAGGGCAGAAGGATGATGATGACCTTATAAATCCTTGGTAAATAGAATAACATTGTCTTTCTTGCACAATAATGAAAGAAAACTTTAGTTAGATTCCGATAAAACAGCAATCACAATTCTCAACAATGAAAAGTCTGCAATATGCCTAATAACTGACAACATCATTAAAGAATGTAATGTTCGCTCAAAAAACACTTGTTTTCTCTAATCCGGCGCCGAATATTTGTGATATACTTAGCACTTGATATAAATGCACTCCTGAAAATAAAATCTAGATAGATGATGTTATTACAAATAGCTGCGTGCCAATTTGCACACATTACGTGGCCGAATCACTGGGGGAGCACGAATCGTTTTTATATTGTAACGATGTGTGAATCAACTTTCTTTATTGCTTTGCTTTTGGCTTCTTTATGATGATATGCTAATGCGAATTGCAAAAAGTAATGGTCTCAATTCACCAGTGCAGAAAAGAAATGAAATAGGGCACCATCATTCGTGTTACGCAATTCTAAGTGATTTGGTATTACCTGCCTGCCTTTTCAAACCACTTCCAGACTGCCTTCTGACCTCCACATGTCAGCCACATGCCCTAGACACACTTATCTCACCTGCAATCTACTTAAACACTGCCGGCTTGCGCATGGGACTTACTTAGATAAACTCATGGGGGATAATTATTATTGCTTTTTTATTAAGAATTCATTTAAGAAACGAACTCAAAGATATTAATTTTGGCATCAAAAATAATTGTTGAAAAGCATTAAAAAATATGTAAACTAAAAGATAATAACAGACCATAAATAATGTAACAATTTAAAACAGCGCCATCTATCGTATTGCTTGAGAACTATGGACGCACTGTTGTAAAGTTAACTCGTCATGATTCATATTTCCACCACAATGAGACGTAAGATTATCTAAACAAAAGTTCATTGACCTTATGTTTCGCTAACTGTAAAAAGCTAGTCATACATACCACTGAACATTTCATTTTATAAATAATAATAATATATTAATTGATAAAAGCTTGAGGCTGGATCGGTGCGTTTACCCTTTGAGTACGGAATCCCAAAAATGCAGCATTACTTACATTTTATTTACACAGAATAAAATACCATTAATTACTGCATGTTTTACTCGAACACGTTTGAGGAAAATTAATGCATTTTTAACAACGAATATCAATAACCTACCACATGACGCTTTTATCTAAAGATTTTCGAATAAATACGCAATTTTTGTTGGCAATGCTGCAAAGATAAATAGTATTATCTACACTAAATTTCAAAACAAATTAGTTATGTACAATTTGCTTTGAATTCCGCTTTTTTAAATACAATTGTAACAAATATAAAGGTCAAAACTACACCAGTGAATGATTCACCTAATTAAAAGTAGATATTAGGTACTATCAAAACTGTTGAATTCATTATGATAATTAATCTGAAAACAAATAAAGGAAGACTCATTTCAACATTCACCTAATCATGACATCAGTTAGAAGAATTAGAATGTACCTATTTATTTCATGATTTAACATGATGTCAGTATTTATTATAAATACATAATATGTGCTGAAGTACATATTGTAATTATGACTTGCAATACTAGAATTAGCTGTTCCCGATAGTTATACCCTCGTACTGAGGGAACTACTTCCTGCACCGGGATAAAAATTAGTCTATGGCACTCATAAATAATGTGGTTTTTATTGGTTCAAGAGACCCCTACCCCTACAACATCACAAACTTTGCCTACCACATTGAGACCGAGGTATTTATAGACATAACAGTAACTCTTCAGAGCAATCCTTAAGCTACCTTGCACCTAATAATAAAAATAGTAAGGAATTGTTTTGACAAAATATAAAAACCTAAACAATTACGTTATATTATTACCCACGTTATATTTTTAGAATTTAACACAGGTACGGGCAGGTACAAGATGTAATATCAGTAACATATTAAGAAATCTGTGGTAATATTATGAAATTATGAACTTTGAACTATTGAACCGAACAACAAATTTTAGCTAAACTAAGATACAACGCAGCTACAGATACCTATGTTTGTTTTTTGTTACACCATGATTCATTCATAATGATTACCAATAAAAACTACCGGTCCAGAGTTTAGTCAAGTCACCGTGAATTTATCTAACTTTAGTACATATGAACTGGTTGTAGATATAAACAATTAAGTTCCAGTCATGGTCGTCTGAGTTACTATTTGTTGTATTTAATCTGTCTGTTTACCTGAAGCCAAGAATAGTTAGGTACATATTATTTAGGAAAGCTACAATCTTCCCGAGTAACATAGGCTGTTTTATCCCGTTACGGGCAGCAGTTCCCACGGACGCGGGTGAAACCGTGGGTAACCGATAGTTCTTGACATATACTGATATCTAGGACTTAAACCTAGAATGAACTAATTCAGAACACTAGGATAGACGGCCTGCCCATCTCTAGGGTCAAATGTAGGTACCATAGATGTTCTCCTAGCCGAATATCGAACACGGTGGCTGTTCTCATTTAAGTAACGCGGTGTCCTGCGTGAGCGACGAACGCGACGCGACGCGACGCTGCGAACGCGACGAACGCGATCAACTCAACGGCATGCCCTACATGTGGCCTATGTGAGTGTCTGCGGCGAGACGCGACGTAACGCGCACTTGATTTGAGGGCGACCAGATGCGACACCACGAACTATTCAGAAGCGTTGTGGGACAAAAAACATAAACATTATAGAAATCGTTTATTAGTACAAAGAGCTGAAAGAATGTTGCTGTGTGTACTTTAAATATGAACTTTCAAGCAAAATTGTACTGTACTTTTCCATGATTTGAGAAGTAATGACCAAAATCACGTAGGACATTTGTCGCGTATAGCATCGCGTCGCATTACGTCGCGTCGTGTTGCGTCGCGTCGCGTCGCGTTCGTCGCTCACGCAGGACACCCCGTAAATTAGCCAACAGCGCAGGAAATATTATAGTGCACAAGTATTTGCGCGGACACAAGTGCACTCCCTATTCCTTCACTCTCATAGTCCGATGGGACGGCAATCCGACACGACCGGAGAGAGATCAGGCGCAGGACCGACATTTACTATAGATAGATGACCATGACAATGTAACTGAATGCATTCGACGTAAGTACAACGTCCACAGCGATTGTTTCCGCGAAAAATGTGCATGACATGTGCGCAGGACATTTTTTAATTGCACAAGTGTACGCGCAAACACAGATGTACTTAGTTACTTTCCATTACCTCACTCTATTTAAGGTGAGATGACAATCTGACACTAGCGGAGAGAGTAAGACAACTCATGCTTACTCGCAAACTGATGAGTTTGTTTGAACGCCCTAATCTAAGAAAAGACAGCACCGACATGAAAAAAAAAACAAATAATACTTACAATGTTGTAATATTTTCAGATAGCCTATTTATCGAGGTTTGCCTGTCATCAAAGGTTAATACAAATAGCCAGTGACTAGCAATCAACATTATTTTTTGTACCTATCGGTAATTTGTTTTTGTATAATTATTTGGAATTGGTCACTAAACTTGAGAACCTACTTTGTATTGGGATAGGCTAAAACAATTTTCAGTATAGTTACCCAAAATACTGTTAGCAAATAGTGCATGCGCCCTGCATTTGTTCAAAGTCAAAGTCAAATCCTTTATTTCATTCAGGCCTTTACAAGCACTTATGAACGTCAAAAATTAAAATAAGTTTGATTCTAGTTGCACATTCTAAAAGTAGCTTCCTATGGAGAAGCACGGGCAAGAAACTCCATGGATCATAATGTAAAAAAGAAGTGCTTACAATATTTTATGGGTTGAATCTGAGAAAGGTATACAATGCAAGTTCAACTAGGAAGTTATATGAGAAAATTATTCAAATCAATTTTCATTGATATTCTTAAAAAAATTATTCGACATCAACACATTAGTTTAAATTAATTATTAATTCTAACCAAGGTTAGTCATTCAACTTAATTACCTACCCACTTATTTAGCAACAATGTTCTATTATCTACCAGGAAAAATATACATACCTTCATAAGTACTCCAATCTTTAAAATCTAACCAATCAATTAAAAACTAATACACATTCATCAATAGTCTGACTTTTGTCATAATACTCTAAAATTTTTGTCTACGAGCGACCGAACAAAGTCCAAAGTCTATATTGGACCGAGATATATAATACTGAGTTATGAGGCTCTCAACTCAAACTGGTTTGAACCATCCAGCTAGAACAACCTATGCTAGAATTTCGCGAGTTTTTGCCAAATAGTGATCGAAATAAACATTTTTTAACACGGAAGAACTGAGGTATGTATTGTTTGATAAAGTGTTTTCTTAACCTTTGGTAGTGTAAATAAGTTATTATCAAGTGTAAGGAGATTGTGTTAAAAATAGACAACTTGAGTCCAAAGGTCGATTTTTAGCTTTATTTGGTGTCTGAAGAAAGTAACTTTCTTTAGTGAACGGGTAAAGTGACATTTATGATCAAAGTCTAGATCAATCATGATAGTATCATGATTTATTTGTGTTTATTAACTTATCGGTGTTTTATTGGGTGTTAAGCCTTTGTTTATCGTATCAAAACATGTTCAAAATCTCATCTATTTTTGAAGTAGGTAATTATTTGCTACATCATTTACATTTTCCGATTTTTTTTTGCAAATTATGCTAAACTTTATTTTTATTGTATCGTGGGTACCTACCTTCATTGTAATATCTTATTCTTGTCTCACCTTTGATAACTATTTACTATTTTATTACTAAGGAAGGTGATAAGGACATGTTCTTATCACCTTGTCTAGGCATACAGCTGGTAGAATATTGAGATAATAGTTGAAAGATAACAACGTGTAAAAATATATTCCAGTATCAACCAGTTACACAACTTGTGTGAGTAAACAGCACTGTTGAAATTCAATATAATTATCGTATCTTTTTGTAGTTAATCGATAGTTTCTTCAATGCCCTCAAATAATTTTCGATCATTAGAACAAAAAATTCAATTCAGTTTTTCGAAAAGATTATTTTAACTCAATAGAAGTAAGTCCTTTTGTAGTAATACCTTTTTTCCTTTTGACATTTGAGTAGGAAAATTGATTAAAAATCACATCTTATCATTGATATTATTTATTTATAGAGTAGGCACCTTCATACTTATTTTTAGTTAGTTAAATACAAAGATAGATGCTTCATCACATGCCAGAGACTTAATTGGTGATGCACGTAGCAGGATATGTCTATAATATTAAATGTTGGTGCCAATTATGCCAAAGACTCGTATGTCATTACATCCATTTGAAACATACAATTTAGCACAATGTGTATAGAGCTAGTATAGTACCTACCTATGATGAAATTGTGATGCAATCTGTGAACTTATTTTTTTTTTTCATTACAGGTTGAACAACTTACCAGCTATTTAGTAAAAATCTGATATAGAGGAAAGGTACCAACAACTGTTGATAAACCGCAAAAATAAGCTAAACAGAGTCGGTTGTTTCAAACAACTATCGCGCCGCATTATAATCATCTAATATAGAACAATAAAACGTGTGTCTGTAATCGCCCACTATACGGCTGTGGCCCGACGGAACCCCAAGTAGGTACCGTTCACACAAACAACACAAGATAACGGGTCCCACCGCACACTCCGCGGTTAACTCAGTCGCACGTCTTTAACCACGAACACAACATGATATTCCTGCTGCTACTGCCTATTGCACTCGTGCTCTTATACAAATACACCACCAGGAACCACGACTACTGGGAGAAACGCAACATCAAGCACGAGAAACCAATACCCGTATTTGGAACGCTATACGACAATGTGTTTGCCAAGAAAAGCATAATAGAAGTGGCCGCTGATTTATACCGCCAGTATCCCAATGAGAAAGTTGTGGGCATGTTCCGGGGAAACACTCCGGAGCTCGTCATTCGAGACCTGGAAATAGTAAGGAAGATCCTGAATGTAGACTTCGCGTACTTCTACCCAAGAGGAATCGGCAGAAACCCTAAATATGAGCCTCTGTTTATGAATCTTTTCCATGCTGAAGGGGATTCGTGGAAGTTATTACGGCAGCGACTAACATCCACGTTCACGACTGCCAAGCTGAAAAAAATGTTTCCACTAGTAGTTGGGTGCGCTGAGAAACTGACACACGTCGGAGAAGACATCGTAAACAAAGGCGGAGACTGTGACGTGCGAGAACTGATGGCGCGCTTTACCACGGAGTTCATCGGCGCGTGCGGCTTCGGCATACAGATGGACACCATCAACGACGAACACTCACTCTTCAGAGATTTGGGCAGAAAAATGTTCAACAGATCGACGAAAATTCATTTCCTCGTAGCACTATATGATCTATTTCCTGAGTTTGGGACATTCTTTCAAAAAACATTCAAGGAGACATTCCTACTGGATTCCATGACAGAGATAGTTCAAAATATTCGTAAACAACGTAACTTCAAGCCCATTGGCCGAAATGACTTCATTGATTTACTTTTAGAGCTGGAAGAAAAAGGTAAAATCACAGGGGAGTCGGTGGAGAAGAGAACTCCGGATGGAAAGCCAATGCAAGTAGAAATGGAAATGGATCTGACATGCATGGTGGCGCAGGTGTTCGTGTTCTTCGCAGCAGGGTTCGAAACTTCCTCATCGGCAACGAGTTTCATGTTACATCAGTTGGCATTCCACCCAGAAGAACAAAAGAAAATTCAGGAAGATATCGATAGGGTGCTTGCAAAGTACAACAACCAACTGTGCTATGACTCGATCTCTGAAATGAAAGCATTGAGTAACGGGTTCAAGGAGGCCATGAGAATGTTCCCCTCTCTCGGCACCTTACACAGAGTATGTGCAAAGAAGTACAAGATCGAAGAGTTGGGCATCACAATCGACCCAGACGTTAAGATTATCATCCCACTGCAAGGCATACAAAATGACGAGAAATATTTTGAACATCCGGAGAAGTTCATGCCGGATAGATTCAACGATACATCAGAAGAAAGAAATAAGTTTGCATACATGCCTTTCGGTGAAGGACCTCGGCAGTGTATCGGTGAGTAGCTAAAACATTGACTTATTAACTAGACACTTATTATTCTAGACCGCGTTGTTCAGTTACTCCTACAAATTATAAAGTCTAATTTACACTTGCGAGTTAATAGCCCACTAACGCAAAATAATAATTTAAACTTATCCAGTTCATTCACAGTTTTATACGAACGGCAATAGAATTACATTTCTAACTTTGCATAATTTTTGTCTTCCAGGTGCTCGACTGGGTGAGATGCAGTCGCTAGCAGGACTTGCAGCAGTACTGCACAAGTTCAGCGTGGAGCCGACGACGACCACCAAGAGGTACCCAGACATCAACCACGGCAGCAACATTGTGCAATCCATCGAGGGAGGCCTCCCACTCAAACTGAAACTTAGGAGCAAGGAAAATAATGTTGCTGCATAAGGAAGACTTACTATAGATCGCCATTCAAATAAATATTTTGAAGTTAAATAAGTACATAAATGAAGATGATAATTGAACAGCACCTAATATTGAACAAGGTGTTTTTAATATTCAAGGTTATTTATTAACACCCAGTGATACCAAAATAAGCAATAACAAGTATGTAGAACAAAATTGTATAGTCATTAAACTTGCTATGACTATTGATTGTATAGGGTTGAAAATAAGTATTACAGAAGTTGGTTCTATTATTTTTATAACTGTAATTTTAAGCACCTAAAATATATAAGATAAAATATTATAAAAATACCAGTATATTTTATTTGCATCTATTTTAGTAGTGAGTCATCCGGACTGGTTTGGCCAACTGATAGGCGTTTTAATAACTTGCAATTATCTTCAATCTTTGATATTTGAGTGTTTGTCAAGAATTAAAAATAAGAATTATTCGTATACAAAGTTTAAAGACATACAATCATTATTACCTTCTGTTTAAATAAAATTAATGTAAATCAATTCATGGCCATGAAATATAAATTTGCTGATATCTGCCATTTCTGTTCCCGATCCAAGAACAGTAGCAGTCTCTAACATTATGTCAATACATCTTAGCTATGCACCAAAAGCTTTCCCGATTAGAGAGTAAAATAGTGAAACTGCTGAATCACAGAAAAAAAATATTTGTCAACTGCCTATTACATATTCAGTTTACAAATATCTACCTATATCGGTTTCCCGTTTTACCGTTAATAAATAAGCAGATAGATATGATTTAGTATCCCTAACATTAAACGTTGCAATTCACGCCGTATTTATGCAGATATTCAATGAACGATAACAAGTTACAACGTTCACTACACTGTTGATTCAGTCTCGCGCGATCGACTGAGGCAACAACATGCTTCTCCTACTTATTCCAATTGTGCTCGTGCTCTTATACTACTACACCACCAGGAACCACGACTACTGGGAGAAACGCAACATCAAGCATGAGAAACCAATACCCGTATTCGGAACGCTGTACAACAATGTATTTGCCAAGAAAAGCATCACAGAAATATCCGTGGAGCTATACCGTCAGTATCCCAATGAGAAAGTTGTGGGCATATACAGAGGAACCACACCAGAACTCATCATCCGAGATCTGGATATAGCAAGGAAGATCCTGAATGTAGACTTCGCATATTTCTACCCCAGAGGATTGGGCAGGAACCCTAAATATGAACCTGCATTTCTGAATATCTTCCATGTTGACGGCGACACGTGGAAATTGTTACGACAGCGTCTAACATCAGCGTTCACGACCGCCAAACTGAAAAGCATGTTCCCACTAGTTGTGGCGTGCGCTGAGAAACTGCAAAATGTCGGTGAAGACATCGTGAACAAAGGCGGAGACTGTGACGTGCGCGAGCTGATGGCGCGGTTCACCACGGAGTTCATCGGCGCGTGCGGCTTTGGTATTCAAATGGACACCATCAACAACGAGCACTCTCTCTTCAGAGATTTGGGCAGAAAAATGTTCAACAGATCGTGGAGAAATTTTGTCCTCGTACCACTCTACGATTTGTTTCCCGACTTCAGAACAGTTTTTCAAAAAATATTGCACGAGCCGTTCTTGCTGGATTCCATGGCCGAGATTGTTCAAAATATTCGCAAACAACGTAACAATAAACCCATTGGGCGAAATGACTTCATTGATTTACTTTTAGAAGTAGAAGCCAAAGGCAAGATGACAGGTGAGTCAGTGGAGAAAAGAACTGCAGATGGAAAGCCAGTGCAAGTGGAAATGGATATGGATCTGACATGCATGGTGGCACAGGTGTTTGTGTTCTTCGCAGCAGGTTTCGAAACTTCTTCATCGGCGACGAGTTTCATGTTACATCAGTTGGCATTCCACCCAGAAGAACAAAAGAAAATTCAGGAAGATATCGATAGGGTGCTTGCGAAGTACAACAATCAACTGTGCTATGACTCAATCTCTGAAATGAAAGCATTGAGTAACGGCTTCAAGGAGGCAATGAGAATGTTCCCCTCTCTGGGCACCTTACACAGAGTGTGTGCAAAGAAGTACAAGATCGAAGAGTTAGGCATCACAATCGATCCAGATGTTAAGATCATCATCCCAGTGGAAGGTATTCAAAATGACGAAAAGTATTTCGAAAACCCCACTCAGTTTAAACCGGATAGGTTCAACGATCCGTCTGAGGAGAGACATAAGTTTGCATATATGCCCTTCGGTGAAGGACCTCGGCAATGTATCGGTGAGTAGTTCTTATATTTTTTTTAATGTTTTCTAACAAAGACCTTTGTTTCGTTAAGTCATTTATAGTAATCTAACCTTGATATTGAAGCTGATAACTTTCACCGAAATACTACCTTCAATAAATGATACGAGAGCCACCGCTTTTCACACTATCGGCTCTAGATTAAAACAATAAAATTATTCATCTGGAACCGAAATTTTCTGTCAAGTGGTATCCATGCGGATAACTTCAATATGATAAGCCATCAACCCAACCGCAATATTCTTGGATACCTATGTTCTTCGATATTTTAGGACTTTTTGTCTGGGCAACAATTATGATTTATACTGTACTAATAAGGAAGGCCTTAGTCTGGTACATTCTTCCATTTCTTTTTTGTCCACCATTAACACGAAGGTTCTCTATCTTCAATGATTTTCTCATCAGGTGCTCGGCTTGGTGAAATGCAGTCACTAGCAGGACTTGCAGCAGTTCTGCACAAGTTCAGCGTCGAGCCGGCAGCGACCACCAAAAGGTACCCCGAGGTGAACCACGGCAGTAATACGGTGCAGTCCATCAAGGGAGGACTGCCACTGAAGTTGACTCTGAGAAACAAATAGACTTTCATAAAACTCCTCATGATGTCCGCCAATGCTTCATTTGTGTAATTTACCACTTCAGTATCGCACAAAGCAGACACAAGAGTCAAACAATCGGTGTGCATCAAACAAAAAACTCATGTGACAGGGAAAATTATTAAGAGCTCACCATTTTTTGGAACCCGTAGAATAAATCAAGTACGAATCGATCCAGACTTGAATAGAATACTCCTATCAAAAATAGTAAGGGCTCCGAAAACCATATAACCATATAAAATTGCTTTAGCCCTTAATCATTAGCTCTTAATCGTACCTAAATAGATAATTATTATTGTAAAATAAATCAATAAATACTAAGATAAAGTACAATAGTTTTATTGCGATTATTACACAATATATCTACCATATGTTTATCGCTCCATAGCGACGCTATCTCTTATAGTATAATCTTGCAAGTCAATATTTATAATGATTGTAGGATTAACTATAAGGTACCTATGCGCTTATTTTGTATGCAGTAACTGCATACTGATGTCGTGGGTGTTTCAATGTCTCACCTTATCTGTATCGCAAGGCAGTCGTCTTCTTATCGATTGAGCTGCAGGGCCTGCAGGTAAAATCACCCAGCAAGCTCTGGTGTCAGAATTTTCTCAAATCCGCATGACGGCGTCTGAGGTGGAATTGTAACAACAACTGCTACTGAGTTGCATTCGGGGACGCTGACTCCGGGCTGCTTTGTGAGAATTTCTAGAACTCACAAACCTATTTCAGCCTGATCCGGGAATCGAACCCGAGACCTCGTGCACAGCAGTCGCGCTATCGACAATTAGACCAACGAGGCAGTCATGAAGCCGTCAGTTAGTATGCAGTTACTGCATAATGATAACGCGGTCTCACCTTATCTGTATCGCAAAGCGGCGCTACGTGTTGCATGTAAACAATTATAAAGCAATCTAGGTTTGAAGTGCTATCTAGACTTCCTAATATTACTTGAAGCAACTAATTATTTTTCACATCTAAATAAATAAATCTTTAGATTTTAAGTTAAGTTTCTGTAAATTAAAAAATATACATTACTTAACCAACTGCTGTCATTGAACATCCTTGGCAGTCGTTACGGATAGTCAGAACTTACTGGCGTAAGTCTGATACCAGTCTAACCAAGGGGGTTGCCCGGGTAACTGGATTGGGGGTCAGATAGGGCAGTCGCTCCTTGTCAAGCCTCAGCTACATCCGGTTAGACTGGAAGCCGACCCCAACATAGTTGGGAAAAAGGATCGGAGGATGACATTACTTAACCAAAAAAAGACACATATTTACGGCTTTCCAAAGTGACTTCTTTCGATCTAAGGTTATTTTTAAATGTTGGAGTTCAAAGTCTAAGACAATTTCCGATCGGAATGTACCCGGGATTAAACATCATTTATATCAAATGTTTATACGCCTGTAAATAAATAAAACTGGGTACAAAGTACATGATAAGTAATATTTTCCGGCTACATGCACTTAGAGACCTCTATAAATGAAGATAACTGTCAGGAAATTAATAGACCTTTGGACCACGGAACAAAGTTCTGCATTCAAAGTCAAAGGTTTTTATTTCATATAGACCTATTACAGGTGCTTAAGAAACGAAAACATTGTAGGCAAATAGGTAGTCGCTCTTTGTAAAACATTAGGACTCAGTTGACCCCAACAACATAGTTGGGAAAAGACTTGGCAGATGATGATGATTATGGACTATGAATCTAAGTACATTAGGCCAAAAAGGGAGAAGAATTGATTAAAGGAGTTTGAAACCTGGCCATCAAGAAAACGCAGAACAGTCAAAAAATATATCATACTGACGTCAGCATGTCATCCACTTAGAAATCAATCAAAGACGAATTTGATTATAATACTATTCTACTGTCTTTTGCTGGTCTTTTGCAGACAAAATAAATTTCATCAGCACAAACGTAAAACCTGGTGCTTATTTCATCTGACTAGTCAGAATGTCTATCTTATACGTAAAAGCCTATCATGGTCTTTGCTCCAGCAATAATTCTTTCTGCCACAAACCACAGTTCCTTCATGGATTGAGAGGTAAATCATTATTTGGTTTGTTTCCTTCTGACTATATCATCTAGGTATACATACATAGATAAAAAAAAAGAAAAAAATTAGGTTACTCTAATTTTATCCATGTCCCTACCTACCTGAAAAAGTTACTCGGGACGTGAGAAAAAGCTAGTACCTAAATTATGTAATGTTAAATGGTAAATTCCGAACTAAGTACTTAAATAAGTTGAAATACTTAAACGTCCTGGCAACTGTTAATCCTACGCGTATCGTCTTGGCAACACGATACCTCTTGGTGTGACAGCTTGCTTGTAAAAACCACAAGGCAACAAAGTTTCTCATGATTATTTGCCCATTGCTCAAAAGATCTATTTGAAGAGATAAGACCGCGGAGCATACTCAAAAGGTTCGATGTCCTTTTTTTTTGCAGATCGAGCTCAGAAAATCGGTATTCGAATAGATCTCGTACCAGTCCCTTTTGTCGACTACTGTATGCTCGAAATGTGTGGACATGAAGTAAGTTCTTTACTCGCATATACTTGTAATAGGCCAGTTTATTATCCCAATACGGGCCATTAGAGGCTTTGTACTTTGTACAGTTTGCATTAATTTACTTCAAATATCTATCTTCCGAAGCAAACGTAATGTGCGCCAATTGTAGGTGCTTTATCGTTTCTTCAAATATTGGTTGTTACACAACATTCGAATGATATGATGCTATCTGGCAGTAAAGTTATAAATAATATACGTTGACGACAATACGACAATAAATGAAAACACAAACAATTGTAGATCATAGGATTAATTCTTACCTTTGTAACTTACGATGCTATGACATCACAGTAGGTATGCAAAAACTATTCAATCCGTATGTAGGCTGTTTAGTTTAAGATGTTCATTAAACCTCACATACTCGTCTTCAGATTTTCCGCTGTAAGCTACAGAATTTGAAGTTCAACACTCAATTCACTCGGGACGAGGTGTGCGATAGGGCCATCTACGCCATCCTATCGGCCTCCTTGAAATTCCGGCGAGCGCGGGCTTGTCTATGGTTCTGGACGGCGCTTGACCACCAGCTGTTTAGAAGAAGCAAGTATGCGCCACAAGACTACTGGCCTATTGACGTAGACTTTACAATAAAAGAAAAATGTGTTGATTGTTCAATTTGCTGCAAAGTGCCGCTAGAGAGTACGCCAGATAATACTATGACGGAAAAAGATAAAGTGGAAGATCGCATTTCTTTAAAGTCGGAGTCTTATTCGCTAGACGAAGATTTTATATAATCGAATATTATCTCCTCTACGGGTTGATAGTAAATTCAACTTTGAATTAACTCTATAGTTGTACTAGTGGAACTGACTTTCTTCTATTTTGCATTATTAATTTATTGAGCTTGTTCCTAAAATGTACTAGGTAGGTACTTATAGGTACAGTTCGAAGACGATAATTTTAATTTATTTTTAAGAATGATTAATTGAATATTCTGCTATTTATTGTCGTTATTGTGAAGAATATTATTTTAAGATCTATTAGAATTCTAATATAAATTTAATTATATTTTATTCTATGTTTCAAATGAGCATTTTTATTTATAAAGCCAAAAACAAATTCCATTGCATGTGCAGAATCATTTTGTAGACCAATAGATATAATCTAATTATTGCCGACTTGTAAATAGACACATATACATACATTTGCTCAGAAAAAATTGCTGCATATCCTTTTTTCTCTAACAACCTATAACTAAATGGCCATTGCGTTTATTTGGAAATGACATATTAATTATTTAAAAAATATATCTTTCACAGTTGACAGCTGGTTTGCCGTCAGTCATCTGCTCTTATCCCAATTTCTTGGGTGGTTGCAGAGTGTTCAAGTTCTTTGCTGGTTAACTTTATAATATTTTAGACATCTGTTATTTGTATTATCACTTGTGTTTCTACCTGCGTACTTTGGTTTTGATTTAAGAAGTTTATTTTGTAATAAAAACCATGTCTTTACTGTACGTGAAAGCGTACTATGGAGGACCGTGTGATACTTTTGACTGTTGCATGCATAAACCACATTTATTATTTGGTTTGAGAGGTAAATGTTTTAAATAATTATTGTTTGATATTACTTAGGTAGTAAAGTAGGTATGTAGTTTGTCACATTCTAGTTAGCGAATCCAGAATGAAATCTAGAAATGGATCCCTTCTAGCCCAAAATTAAAAAATACCTTTATTAACATTGCACATTAAAATAAAATATCTCAATGTAAAACTGACTGATAGAAAGTAATTCCAAAATCCTAGTGAGCTTACAATAAAGTATAGGTAGTGTCATTAATATCATTGTTCTTTTTACAGATCGCCTCCAAAAATTGGGTTTTCGAATGGATCTCATACCAGTACCATTCATAAACTATTGCATGCTTGAAATGTGTGGACATGAGGTAAAATAATTACATCCTGTAATTACGTCCAATCCAAATAGTTACGTCTGTAAGCAAAAGAATCGCTTCTTGTTTATACAAACCAAGCATAAATTTACCATTCTGTACGTTCCACTAGTTAGAAGGTTTTATGGCACTCACTCTCATTCATAATCGTCATCTGCAAAGCATTGTCCACCAAATAATGATTATAAACATCGGAATAATAACGTATCTTTGACTGCAGGTATTCCGTTGTAATATAAAGAACTTAAAATTCAACGTGAGTTCTACTCGGGACCCCACTTGCAGGCGAGCTATTGAGGCAGTCATTGGGTCCGCAGTAAAGTTCAGGATAGCTCGTACCATTCTCTGGTTCTGGACGGCTTTAGACCACCAGATGTTCAGACGAAGCAAGTACGCTCCCAAAGACTACTGGCCTAAGGATATAGATTTCGGACATTCAACGTGCACGGAGTGCGTCAACTGCTGTGGCGACGTTGTAAAGAAACCTCCTAATGGAGATACCTAATGTTGAAGATTATTAGAATACTCAATCATTTTCGATGGAGAACTTTTGATTCCACATTTTTAAGTATTCTCCATGGATCATCATGTAAAGTCTGAATCTTTTTCACTAGAAGAAAATATTATATAATCGAAGATTGCTAATTCGATTGTTGTAGTAAACTCAACATGGAGTGAACTCTGTAGTTGTAGTAGTAGAATTGACTTGTTTATTGAGCTTGTTTCTATAAAGTGCTAGGTACTTACTTTTAATAATGATTAATTACATATTACGATATTTACTGTCTTTGTTATAGAGAACATTCTTATAAGGTTTATTATGAAAGTAATATTAATTTAATTATATTTTATCTTTATTTTAAAAGTGCATTTTTATTTATAAAGCCAAACAATTCGTAGATATATAAATGTAAACAAATAATACCTCAGAACAGCAAAACGGCTTTTTTCTCTCGGGAGCAAACCCAAACCCACTATGTTTCTTCTGGGTCCCTTTATTACACAAAGGGCTCCGTATCCAGCTATTCTTCTTGCTATTATTTTCACTTATGTTTCGACCTGTGTACTTAAAATACATTATTTTTTATATATAAAGATATAGGTGATGTCTTCTACATTTAGGTACATCCGTAATTTCATTTAATTCCCCTTTCAACCAAGAGTCAATATTGATGGGCAGGAGGGCTAGCCTGGGGTTTGCCCATTTCTAGTCGGATTCTCTCTTCTGTTACACTTTACATCTTTTTCTTTTGAATGGATTAAAAAATAATCTTCAACTCATTTAATTCAAGAAGAAGCATAAAAGCAGAAAATATAGATTCTTCCTATCGAAAATTGGATGAAAAAGGATAAATCAAGACCATAAATTAAATACTAACCAAGGAGGACTTGTAACTGGCACATGATGAATAAAAAAAACAATCTGTCACCCAAAATTGTTGTTGGGGTAATTTTATGTTAACAATTTTGTAAATTATTTTACCATCAATCCTGTTTAAATATTATTTTGTATAAGTTTCTTTAATACATTAACATGTCGTTTTTATATGTAAAGGCATACTACGGACCTTGCAACACTTTTGATACATGCAAACATAAACCGCAGTTGTTAACTGGTTTTAGAGGTAACTAATTTATAACTAGCTATTTTCCCGCGGCTTCACCCGTGTTCTGGGGTAACTTTTAAGTGAAGAATATTTCTTCTAATCGGTTTACTATTTTCACAGCTTTTAGTGTAGAAACATACAAATATTCCTTAATTACCTTTACCTTACCTAGGTACCTTTTATACTTTGATTATATAAATGATCAAAGGTATTATATTGTTAGTGTACTTAGATTGTGTTAGTACAGAAATATTGTGTATTTTCTAAGTCAACTAACAGCACCTTTCGCTTTAACAGATCGACTTCAAAAGTTGGGCTTCCGAATAGATCTCGTCCCGGTGCCGTTCATAAACTATTTCATGCTCGAAATGTGTGGACATGAAGTAAGAATTACAAATAAAATCTGTATTTTTTTCATTCTAGTCACACCCCATTAGCCCTATTTACAAACTCCAGCATATGCCAGCAAATTACATAGCTCTAGCGTAGCATAGAAAAAATCATAGATTCCCCTTGAATAGACAAAGGGAAAGAATGGAGAAAAAGTAAAGTATCACCTACTTTGGGTAATATTTGTATTTTTCAATAAATAATTTCACTTACATATGTGTAAAATCTGTACACCAATCAATTACATGCTTGACTGAATTGAACACTAAATCCACCAATTTCAGGTATTCCGCTGCAACCTGAAGCATATGAAATTCAACACGAGACCTAGCCGGGATAAGATTTGCAGAAGAGCCATAGAAGCAGTGATGACGTCAGCCGTGAAGTTCCGACGAGCTCGCGCCATTCTCTGGTTCTGGACGGCTTTGGATCACCAGATGTTCAGAAGAAGCGCCTACGCCCCACCTGATTACTGGGCTAAAGACATAGATATGGGATTTTCAACCTGTGCAGAGTGTATTGAATGCTGTAAAATCCTCGTGAAAAAACGTTCGCCTAATGATGATAAAGGTGAAGATGATATTGAAACATTATCGTCGGAATACAGTATTTGATCCCTTGCTTAGGTATTCTCAATTGATCCCATTTCTCCCATTGAATCCAGTCCAGTTTTACAACGTTATTTGGACTTGAAAGACGAACAATTTTTAATTTAGAAACATAACCTACTGAATATAAAATAATCTCTTGATTCAACGCTACAAATATTGAAATGGGATCCAAGGAGAATGATTCAATATAAGTTCTAGTACCATTTGTAGTATTCAGTATTTGGCAGACTGTCCAAAATCTCTGGTAGCGTTAGCAGTGAATATATTTCAAGTTATTTTTGTAAGTACGAACAAGTCTTTATCTTTATTTGCTAGTATTGTTATTGTTAAATATATTCTTTTATTTAAATATTTACCTTTTGGAAGTTTTTTTTTTAATTTACTTGGTAATCAGGTACTGTCGAACAATAAAAACAAGCATCATAAAAGGACTCTATCCTCCCCACTCAGAGACATTTAATGATTACTTAAGTCACTCCTTACAGCGTATTTCTTCATCAAAAGTAAAATCCAAAGTAAAAATCAAAGTAATGTCTAAAGTAAAAGTAACGGTCAAATTCGCTTTTTCTATTAGTTTTGCTGTCACTTTAGCCTTGAAAAAGCTAATTTGGACCGTTACTTTTACTTTAGACATTACTTTGGATTTTACTTTAGTAACGGAATGTCATACAAATACTTCACTAAGTAATGGCTTAAGTAATCATTAAATGTCTCTGAGTGGGGAGGTATGTGAATTTGTGGGATACATTATAAACGCTTAGAACGTCCTGCTGCACGGTGGACCGACGAATTGAAGAAGGTGGCAGACAGTGGATGGATGAGGGCTGCCCATGACCGGCATGGTTGGCATTCGTTGGGGGAGGCCTACTTTGTTTATTTTATGGGCCTAAATGATAATCTACTCATGATTGTTCTACTCATGATTATGAGTAGAACTCGTGGAAAAAATATTGCCAATTTCAGACTGTATATTGAAACCACAAATTAACCGTCAAATCCGTAGCGGACCCCAATCGGGGTCTGAACATCAATGTCACCGTAAGCTCGGTTTAGACCCCAATTGGGGTCTGCGAATCAGTCATACACTTTCCTAATTATTTACGCTCATATTTATTTTCTTTCCAATCAAACCACATTTGTGAGTACTAAATAAAATAACTAAATAAATTTAAATTATTTTTACGCATTCAAACCTTTCATATTTAGCATCCCGTTAGAAATATACCTTTTTAAAATCCAATCGTAATTACCGGGAATTCTGATCGAACTCGCCATGTTTGTTTACATTAGTTGTTTTTTCAAATTTGAAGACGCATAGACAAGATGGCGACGGTGATAGAAGTTTTGCATCGAATGATCCGATTCGTTAAAATAAAGAATCGATTTAATAATTTTATATTATAATATTACTAAATTGCACTTTTGTATAGGTACTTACCATAATCTGAAAATAAATTAGGAAAAGTAAAATGACTTAATTTATTTTGAAAAAAATGCTAGAAAATCAGTGGTAGAAAATACGTTGTAGCCGGAATAAAAAAAATCTTCGGTTTTTAGGGTTTCTGAAGACGGCAAATGAAGACTTATTTATTTCTTCGGGTGTTTTATGTGCAGGATTCCTGTAGACCTGCCAAACTTAATGGCGATTCGTTACTTCCAACTTTTTAACTGAGCGGCAAAGCTATTTGACGAGAGCCGTAGTTAGGTGTAGTTATCGCAAAATTTTATGACGATTTCATTGTTTGAAAGGGCAAATAGTTCGCTGTTCATCGAAAGCTGGTCCAAGATGGAAAGATGGCCGCCGCCGACTTATTTTTAACCGACTTCCCAAAAAGCGGAGGTTCTCAATTCGACCGTTTTTTTTTGTATGTTTGTTCGTGTCGATTACTCAGCCATTTATTTATCGATTTTAATGATTCTTTTTTTGTTTGATAGCGTATACTTCCGAGGTGGTCCCGTTATCATCAGGTCAGGATCTGATGATGGAACCTTGAGAAATCGAGGGCGACTTTCGAAAGTTGCAGAAAGACATAGGTTGAAATCTTATCACTCAGGTGTTTGCCTTGTAGCACTATTCAACAGTGAAGGTTTTGAGCTGAACTGATGATGGAGACCAGTGAAGTTCGAGGGAACTCGACAACTGAATATTTAAACTTTCTCGTGTTTGTGCTTATATTACCTATTCGTATTTACGAGGCCTCTGCAACAGTGAAGGAGATGGAGACGAGAGAAGTTCGGTTGTCGAGATCCCTCGACCTTCTCTGGTCTCCATCATCAGGTCAGCTCCAAACCTTTACTGTTTCATAGTGTTATCAGACATACATCTGAGTGTCAAGCAGTGGCGGATTAAGAGTATCCGAGGCCCTAAGCACAGAGCCTGTGTAGATCCCCTATTACTTAAATGGAAATAGAAGGTTGAAGAAATTGACCGAGCGAAGCGAGCGTGATGCACATGCAGTTTCAAATGCGCGAGCGAAGCGAGCGCGAAATTTTTTTCGGACTCGTACGGAGGTAAAATTTATCCCAAACTTACTTAATTTTTTGTTTGTTGACAAATGCAAAAACGAAGGCACATAGTTTCTGAATACGCGAGCGAAGCGAGCCATCCATCCTCCGAGCCTTTTCCCAAAGCGAGCGCGAAATTTTAATTATTTTTATTATAGACTCAGAACCAAAATTACGTACAATGTAGCCCAAACGTACTTAACTTTTAATTTGTTGACAAATGTAAAAACGAGGACATATAGTTTTAGAAAACGCGAGCGAAGCGAGCGGGAAATCTTGATTATGTTTTAAGACTCAGAACTAAAATTTCGTAAAAGGGCTACATTTCAAACCTTCATTTCTTTCTGTTGGACAAGTAAGATGGATAACGTAAGATCGATAACAACGTCCGCGGACTTAACCGGTGGTCCGCGGACCACTTGGAATGCCTCCAGGCACCACCAGCCCACCACCACCAGGACCACTGATCTGAAGCATCCAAAATTTTCGGATATGTTTGTTATATTGCACTCGTAGTTACAGCGTGAGCTTCCCAACGACTGTACGATAGCGACTTCGGAACGCTATCGTTGCCTATTAATTCTTTGCCCAACGAAGAGTAGAAGCCGAAAAAAAATTGTATAAAAACTGCACAATTGAAAAAAAAAATCACTGCGATCGTACAACAATCAACAGCACTGCGACCAATCAAGTTTAGAGGCGGGGGTGTATGAAGGGTCACTCCCGAACTGCTCGCGCCTTGTGATTTCGGATATATTGTGGATGAATCTTGATAAAATGTAGGTATAAAATGAAACGCCAGCAGAGGATGGAGGCCCCTGGAGAACAGGGGCCCCAAGCACGTGCTTGTTGTGCTTATAGGGTTAATCCGCCACTGGTGTCAAGTTATAACCTTATCTATGCTTACAATTTTCGAGAGTTGCCCTCGATTTCTCAAGGTTTCCATCATCAGATCCTGGACCTAATAACAAATATGGGGAATATACCCTTTCGACCAAAAACAAACATCCAAATTGAGAACCACCTCCTTTTTGGGATTCGGTTAAAAATATTTGGTGACTTTAAAATCAATCAATTATTATTATTGTTTCTCATCATCAAATAAGTACATTACTTTGGTAGTTACAAATTGCATTATATTTCAGAACACCAGGCTTACCCTCATCATCATCATCATCATCATCAGCCTATCGCAGTCCACTGCTGTACATAGGCCTCTCCAAGTGCACGCCACTGAGATCGATTGAAGTAGGCTAAATACCTCTATGAGCAGGCTTACCCTCCGCCGAAACAAAAATCTTAGAATTGTTCAGAAATAATATAAGAATAAATTAAAATTCCGTAATAGGTAATAAAAATTCAATTAAAGTTAAAATTATTACGAATGACGCAACACCAAAATAAATAATACATATAAAAATTTAATGCTAAAACTTTCATAAAACTTAAATATCTTTTTTCTTAACAACAAAAACAAATTGAACCTATAATTTAAAATTAATAAATAAAATTGAAATAAGTTGCTATTAAAAAAAATATATAAAATTGGTATTCGATTATTTATAATAAATATCCGATTTAGGTATCGAATGCACACCGATGATTGAAAAAAAAAAAAAAAACTCTATTCCAAACTCTACTTGTCTGTGACTTTGATCTCGTAAATATTGTTCATTTTTATTGTGTATTTTATGTGCTGATTTTTTAGTTATTGAACATAAATAAGTGCACGAAATGTATTGCAATGGATTGAAAATGTTATAAATATGACGTTTGTGTTGTGTTTGAGAAAGTGATGCGATTATTTATTGGTAAGTTTTCACCAAATTTGAAATGCCTAACTTTTCGATAGACTTAAAAACACCGTAATTATTATATTTTTCTGAATTAACTGACCCCATTTGACCTTTGCACGTTGTTGTCAAATAAGTGAGCTCTAAAGTTATAGGTAAAATACTTCTAATCAGGCATTACGGACTTAGAATTCATGTGTTGAAAGTTAGTACAAATTTTTGACTTCCATGTCGCGATTCAAAATATCCCGCCGAATCAACGGTATAGTCATATGTCAAAATCTTGTCGAGCAGAGGGGTTAAATACTTACCAAGGAGGACTTGTAGCTGGCACATGATGGATTAAAAAAACAATCTGTCACCCTAAATTGTTTTTGGTGCAGTTTTACCTATGTAAACAATTTTATGAATAATTTTATCTTTTGATCTTCTTTTATATTATTTTATTTATATATTTTAGTATATTAAAATGTCTTTTTTATACGTTAAGGCATATTATGGACCTTGCAACACTTTTGATACCTGCAAACATAAACCGCAGTTGTTAACTGGTCTTAGAGGTAACTAATTTGAAACTGGCTTTTCCCCCGGCTTCACTCACGTCTTTGGGTAACCCGGATAAAATGTAGTCTATTTTACTCGGAGATAATATCTCTCAACAGTAAAGATATTTTTTCAAATCAATTCAGTTGTTTCAAATCCTTTAATATACAAACAAACAAATTTTCCCTCATATTATATATTATATCCACCCTTTGCCTTAACAGATCGACTTCAAAAGTTGGGCTTCCGAATAGATCTCATCCCGGTTCCATTCATAAACTATTGCATGCTCGAAATGTGTGGACATGAAGTAAGAATTTTATATCTTCGTCTTCACGAGTTCATTTTTCATTCTCATTACTACGCTTTGCAGGTTCAGCAAATACATTTCCTCTGAAAATTCTGTCACTATTCTATTCAAGTTAATATTTGTCATGGCTCTATTCTCACCCTTTGTAGACTTAATGTAAGCCTTGCCACCAAAATCAAGAGGCTTAACTAAGTTGAACATTAAAACGATCAATTTCAGGTATTCCGCTGCAACCTGAGGCATTTGAGATTCAACACGAAGCCGAGCCGGGATAAGATTTGTAGGAAAGCAATAGAAGCAGTGATGACGTCAGCCGTGAAGTTCCGACGAGCTCGCGCCATTCTCTGGTTCTGGACGGCTTTGGATCACCAGATGTTCAGAAGAAGCAAGTTCGCTCCCAAAGACTACTGGGCTTCTGACATCACACACCCAGCAACTACGTGCACAGACTGTGCACTGTGCTGCCATAAGGCTAGTCGAAAGCAAGAACTTGTTGACGATGATATACCTGAAGGACTTGAACCAACACACCATGATAGTGTACATTTTGATACAATATCTGAATTCTCAGTTATTATAGCAGATGCACAGAAAAAATAAACATAAGAACTTACTTGTTTAACGGATTTGAAGGCGATGTGAAAACTTGTGTGAGATGAGAAGTCGAGTGCTTTTGAAGTCGGTGGACTATTCCTACTTAGTGATAAATTATGGAAAACATTGATAATTATGCCTTTCCTAAACCAAACTGAAAAATCCTGAAGTTTTCACGAACACTATTTCGATCGTAGATTGGTACCTATGTTCTTGCATATCGCTTGTTTCAACTAACTATATTTTGAACAATATTGTTAACATTTTGTATTTTTATAGCTTATTTAAATATGTGTAAGGCGACATATTGCCCCCTTCAAGTGTGGCTCGAAGGCGAGATTGTCTCCTTTGGTCAGATATTTTTGGCCGGATTTTCCCGAATATATTTTCATGTCTCCAAGAAAAACTATTGTGAATCAATTGGCCTACTGATGTAAATTCGTCGATTATGGAACTATGAATTTTTACGTAGCTCAGAATCGTCGGGAGGCAAATATCGTTTCTTTTCTCTTGAACGTATTCTGAACACGATTGGAAAATGAATAGGATTTTTATTTATATTCGATAAATAAAACTTTTCAAATAATATAAATAAAATAAAATAAAACAATAGGGTGTTTAGAATTAATTCAAGAGCAAAATAAAGGGTGCCGCGGATCCTAGCATAAGTACATTTGTATGGAACATATCTCCTGCACGAGCAAAATAATTTACAAGTTCCATAATCCCCGAATACCTCAGTGAGGCACTTAACTCCCAGTAGTTTTCCTAGGACAACTGGCCCAGTCATGAAAACGTATTGGAGCAAATCTGGCCCCAACATCTGACCATCTCAGCCTCGGGCCAGTTTTGTTGTGGGCGAGATGTCGCCTGACTCGTAAATATACTTTTGGCCGTTACCTATCTTGTTTATTTTATTATTATTTCAACGTTCACGCATCAACACAGCCTCTTTCGTTTACCACAATGACAATTTGTTACGGACAGCTTCCTAGTTAGCTGTATTTTGGATAGTTCATTCCGAAGTAACAAAGCCGAAGTAAACTTCAGTTATTCAAACTTATATCCGTCCATCTATTCGCGTACTTAGCTGCGCACATACATAGTATTCACGATTAATCTAGAGTTTAGATTCTAGACTGTCTTTAATGAATAAATAGGTACTACGGCATGCCATCCATCTTGTCTATGACCCATCTTAGGTAGGCCCTGCGGCGACCGTATGTCAAGGCAGTTAAGGTTTATATTAAATTGATGACTTCAAATGCGCGGCTTTAAATGGGCTTTAACGGCCTTAACGCGGTAAAACCACATTGTAAAACCACAGTTTAAATATTATTTGTAGAAAAACTAGTCGATCATGATGAAAAAGTTCCTAATATTTTCTTTTATAATCTGTACTAAAATGATCTATTGTATTGAAAATTGTCAGTGGTCTGAAATAAAAACATTGCAAAATTATTATGGAGTGAATTTTTACATAATTAAATAAATCCACTGTTTCTTATACTTTTTATAATGTTTGTTGCAAATTGAAATATGTATTTGTAGAGATATTTTATTCTTACATTGATTACCTACCTAAAAATTTTTGTTCGCGAACCATGTCGTTTCTGTATGTAAAGGTGTACTATGGGCTCTGCAAGACATTCCACAGATGCGTTCATAGACCCGAATTATTATATGGCCTGAGAGGTGAGATTATTACCTAACTCATATGTCCCTAAATACTCAGCATCTTCCGTTCACCTGTAGCATTTAACAAAATGCGTAAACATATAGGTACCCTAAACCAAAGTTGCAAACATTAAGCAATAGATATAATTTATTGCTTGTAGCCATTTATATAATCAAAGCCTGTAGCTAATTCTAATCAATGAAATGACTGTTATTAAAACACTTGAAAGAATGTTCTTATAAGAAGCTCTTCATGTTTTTAATGTATCTAAAGCATTAATAAATTCTGAACAGATCGTCTGCAGAAGTTGGGGTTTCGAGTAGATTTAAAACCAGTAGAGTACATCAACTACTGCATGTTGGAAATGTGTGGCCATGAAGTAAGTAATCTTTTATCCTTTTGCATCTTAACATTTTTATGTCAGGTTATCTCAAATCCGTCTTACAACCGCCTAAAGCTCGGGACTCGGGTAAAAAAGCCAGACTCCTAATTTGTGAGTGAAATTGCAATAGAACCAAACAGACTACAAGGAATACCCATTTATCTCTTCACCTATTATTATCTAATTTGCTTAAGCTGCTTACTCCCTGCTTTATTCCAGATATTTCGCTGTAATCTACAGCATTTAAAGTTTAACACTCCTTGGTATCGCGATCCTGTATGCGCAAAGGCCGTAGAGGCTGTCATGGCGTCTGCGGTCAAGTTCCGAAGAGCTCGCAGCTACCTCTGGTTCTGGTCGCTCATGGACAATCAGATGTTCAGGAAAAGTATGTACGCACCGCCGAACTACTTTGCAGACGAAGTGTTAAAGAAATACAAGTGTGGAGATACGTTTGTAACTCACAACTGCGAAGATGGGGGATTTTCTTTTTATTCTTTTCCTAGCTAATGCCTAGATGGCGCTGTTCTTGGTACGTTACTGCAAGGAACGGACCGTCATATCTTGTTAACGTCGTATAATTTTGAGGTCGTCAGACGTTCATTTCATTATCTATAAAAAAATAGTAAAAGAGAATAAAAATTTAATAAAAGAAGAAGTATTATTTTGGTAATTTTCTGAAATTTTTTGTAATGTTTTTACAAAAGTTTATCTTAGTGATCATTTCGTAAAGGACGCTCCTTTATAAGCCAGCTGTGCATAGAAGTTTGTGTCCTGTTTTACTTTTTATATAACTTGTTATGCTTTTGCATGAATAGTTTTTTAAATAATATACAACTTTAATTATAATTACAGTTTTTCTTTTATTAGTAATACTTATGTATATAATATTGGTACCATATCCCTAGTGCAGTGGACCTTCTTAGGCAATGGTAATGTAGTTTACACCAAATAGGTAGCATGTACCTATTATGATGGTTGACGATATTCTGTAAAGTCACATTCTTCACTACTATCTTTATATACCGCCTGCCCTCACTACGTTTTCCTACCATAGGGCCAGAATTACAGGGATTCGTTCAAAAGGAAACAAGAATAATTTCGGATTGTTTGTATTGAAACAAATTACAATGTTCCTCTTAAGTTCAGTCACACTGACGTTAAATTAAACAATTTAATCTTAAAGTTGCTAATAGTTATTGTTATTAGTCATGAACAGTGGGCATCATACCTAAATTATTCATAGACGTAGTCACACTCAGCATATCTTGTAACTCAATACGTTTTTTTCGTGCCTAACTTAACGATGTCCACCTCGTACGCGGCCATTAAGTTTGGCGTGAACTATACTATCATCACCAACTAGATTTTCGATTTAGATAAAAAAAAAAATAAGGGCCTTTCCCATGTTGCATTTTTCAGTTTGAATATTAGCATTAAAGAAATTACATTTCATCCAATCATCATTTTTTTTTTAATTAATGGTAACATCCATCCATGTATTACCAGTAGGGATCTAGAATTAATTTTGGCATACGCTTACCGTCTCACTGAATTTCAACATCATACACTGCGCCAATTTCAACATACATTGCGATTTAAAAGAGGAATCCCGAACCACATGTTTTTTACATACAATTTAAAATAATAAATAACAAGGTAGTAGTAGTATGCTACGTTTATGGCAAGATTCTACCAAAATTCTTGCTTCAAAGCAAGTCCACTTGGTATATAGCATGTTTGCGCACAAAGGTTGCAATTGCGTGGACATTTAAGGAAATTTTACTGTATGCAACACCGGTAGAATCTCGCCTTTAGAACAACTTGTAACCGTGGTGTGCAACATACGTAAATAGAGAACGTTTACAAGGCTCGATTGTGCGTTTTTGTTGCCAATAAGAGACCTAATCTAATGACTATAGATGAATGACATTAAAATATACCATCGAGCAAATGTCTTTTCGATCTTTTTATATCAAAATGATCTTAGATTTATAACTCATGTTACTCCTTCTTTGTTTTCGGGTCTGTTTTTGTAATTAATCACAGAAATAAATATACTGTAGGAAAATTAGTGTTTACCAGTACCTACAAGCATGGATGTATTTTAAGGAACGTCGGGTTTGCATAAAAATAGCCAATAAATAGAAGAATAAAGTAAGTGAATCCCGAAACGGCAAAGTTGAGGAATGTTGAGAAAAATGAAAAGTTGCAATTAGACCCAATTTTCTGTCTTTTATTAATAAAAATAAATCAAAGCCAGAAACCAGGAACAGACCAATTAGAAACAAGTTGCACAATACACAGTTATTCCACCTTCTCTCGAACCAATCTCATTTCAGTATAAAAAACACACTACCTACAATTTCATAAATACTTTTATTTAATTTACAATGGTGAAATAATATCGAATTATGATTAATAGATACAAGTTTAAAGATAACTACATACACCTAACATGGAATTAACAATAAAAAAATGTATTTAGTTGCATCAACGGGCAAATACATTCGCCGTTAGTGCACGATCTCGACACACCCTCTGAATATGTAAAAAAATAAACATACCAAATATTTTGTACACAACACATATGGGTTACAGTCGTACGGTCAGTCAGGGACGCGGAACAAAATATACGACAACGTTTTTGGAATTCATTCATTTCTAGAACTTTCTTAAAATTAAATTAATAACACTTTCGAGTTTATCTCGTATGTTTTGTTCCGGTAACGATCACGCAAGCAATACCATGCATACAAATAAAGCCTTAGAAATATTATTTCACAAAGTTGTTGAATGACAATCGTATCATTTTACCGAGCTTCACGCGGGTCAAGTGTTAAAATTATTGCTATAACATTCTTTTAATTGCATAATTTAACAATCCGATAAAACGAACCTTCAAGGCAACGAACATTTGAAATAAAAATCTAGTCTTTCCAAGAAATAAAAATATATTTTATAAATAACTTGGAACTGGTGTAACAGGGATCATTTCACTATGTTCAGTAAAATACTTGTTTCGTCACATTATGTAGTTGGTGTATAAACATAACATCTCGATAACATACAACGATGCAGCGAGCTGTCGCTTTGCCGCACGGATTTATTAAACTTTATTATATTTTCACAAATCAACGACACTACTAGATTTTTTGACATTTACAATAAATAGCGCTTCTGGCTCGAGTTTACATAATAATATTTATATTGTCGCGTTTCTTGTTTATTTGCTTCCCAATTGTGATGTTTGCGAGATTAACTAAAGTGAATTCTAACCTATGAGAATCGGGTCACTGATATATCGAAGCTGATGATGCTCCATTCCCGTAATTTTATATTTCCATCGTCCCGGGAACTTTATAAATATAATTTTCCGTTTTTTATTAATCATTTGACACGCCTTCACCATCAAATCACCTTCTTAGGAGTAACTATCAACCTCCTTACAAATTAAATGTTTGGAAGCAACATTTCATTATTGTTACAAGTGTAAATAAATTATTATAAGTTATATAATTTATAGCCTCGTGTTTCTCTTTAGATTGTTCTACATTGATCGAGAGAGCACATAAATAAAGACCGGACATGTTAATTTTGAAATAAATAATCTAAATTTAACTTGGGATCGATTTTGACATTACCACTACCACTAGTTTTCTAAACTCGAAAACCAGAAGTGCTAATTGCTTATCGTATAGGGCAGTGTCGTAGCGGCCGGCGCTAGCTAACACAGGCAGTCCGAGGCGTGAGTGGCGTCACTCGCGGAACTCATTTCACTTGGTTCTTCACGTGCTGTAGAAACTCGTAGTAGGAGAATGCCGACTCCACTCGGTCTTCTATCAGTCGCTCCGTGAATAACGTCCGTGATGGTGAGTTGTCTCTGTGGAAAAAGTGCAATCAAATTAGTTTTCTATAAATGAATCATACAAAAATAGTATAAGTAGTAGGGTACATCACAGTATCACAGTATATTGTGTTGCTGGGGAGTTTGTTCCACCACTTCTTCTTCCCAGCAAAAACACATAGGAAGTGGTGAAGGGCGGGCGTTTTGGGGGCTGTCTTTTGTAGATTTCACGTTCAAAAAGTGCTGATTTTCAGCCAACTTTCAATAAATAACTTTTGATTTTGATTTGATTTTGATTTTATCGCAACTAATGAGAGATAAACTATAATGTTATCCAGAAAAACGATAAAAAAAGATTGTTTTGTGAATTATCATCATCATCATCTTCCTTGCCCTGTTCACAAGTCATTTGGGGTCGTCGCAACATGTCAAAAATTGAAAATTGATTAATTATTTTTTTGCACGAATATAAAATCCAAAATAATTTACCTCAATATAAGCAAATCAGAAGGATACGGCCGATCATCATTCAACTTCTCAATGAACGCATGCAACAGCACATTGCCATCAGTATCGATCCTAGGCAGAGTCCTCATTTCATCAGGCAGCTGCGAGAAGGCGGTCACGCCGAAGGTTTCCGACAGGAAGGCAGGACTGACGCCCTGGCAGACGTAGATGATCATGCTTTCGCCGTCATCCAGTAGGTAGGCGCCGTTTATGCTTATTCTGTTGGAGAAAATATTGGGATGGTGATTAAGCTAAAAGTATGTAGTCTGTTTTTTCTTTTAGAGTTGCGAAAGTTGCGCATGAATGGGTGTCATTCATTGAAATGTCGACAAAAAAGAATGTGCTCGAGGCATAGCTGCAAAAATTACTTCATTTCATGTTTTGATCAATGCATTATGCATTTATGGTTATCTAAAAAACGCATCATCTTCGAAGCTAAGTATGTTCCACACCGTGCTCACAACAGGCGCGTTGGGCTGCAGGAGCAATTTACAGTACAATCTTGTTTCTTCTTCAAAACGGGATGTATGTAGTGTGCGTGTGTTTGGTTAGGGTCCACATCGGGCAAATGTGCAGCTCGCGGGCCGGCGAGCAGCGCGCTTTCAGTCGCGGCAATGGTTCGGTGTGGCTCTGTAGCACAACGCGTGCTGATCGCGCACGGCGCTAAGGTTACGCGCGATCAGTGCGCGGGCGGCGCAGGAGCAGCTCAAGAACAAAAATGCACATACGTAGCTCGCAAATGGCCCGCGAACTGTCGCCTGATACGGACGTACCCTTAAATAACTGTAAATGGTGGATGTGTGGTTTTGTCCGTTGTGTCGGTAGGTGGCGTGATGCGTCAACAACTGTAACATTTAATATAATTAAGTGGGCACCTCTCGGCAGTAAGCTGCAGGCGCGGCGGGTCGGGCGCGGGGTCGTGCTGCGTCACGTGCTGCGCCAGCGCGTGCAGCGGGTACAGCTCGGGTACACAGTAACTACAGTACACACCTCTCGGCAGTAAGCTGCAGGCGCGGCGGGTCGGGCGCGGGTCGTGCTGCGTCACGTGCTGCGCCAGCGCGTGCAGCGGGTACAGCTCGGGTACACAGTAACTACAGTACACACCTCTCGGCAGTAAGCTGCAGGCGCGGCGGGTCGGGCGCGGGTCGTGCTGCGTCACGTGCTGCGCCAGCGCGTGCAGCGGGTACAGCTCGGGTACACAGTAACTACAGTACACACCTCTCGGCAGTAAGCTGCAGGCGCGGCGGGTCGGGCGCGGGTCGTGCTGCGTCACGTGCTGCGCCAGCGCGTGCAGCGGGTACAGCTCGGGTACACAGTAACTACAGTACACACCTCTCGGCAGTAAGCTGCAGGCGCGGCGGGTCGGGCGCGGGGTCGTGCTGCGTCACGTGCTGCGCCAGCGCGTGCAGCGGGTACAGCTCGGGTACACAGTAACTACAGTACACACCTCTCGGCAGTAAGCTGCAGGCGCGGCGGGTCGGGCGCGGGTCGTGCTGCGTCACGTGCTGCGCCAGCGCGTGCAGCGGGTACAGCTCGGGTACACAGTAACTACAGTACACACCTCTCGGCAGTAAGCTGCAGGCGCGGCGGGTCGGGCGCGGGGTCGTGCTGCGTCACGTGCTGCGCCAGCGCGTGCAGCGGTACAGCTCGGGTACACAGTACTCTCGGCAGTAAGCTGCAGGCGCGGCGGGTCGGGCGCGGGGTCGTGCTGCGTCACGTGCTGCGCCAGCGCGTGCAGCGGGTACAGCTCGGGTACACAGTAACTACAGTACACACCTCTCGGCAGTAAGCTGCAGGCGCGGCGGGTCGGGCGCGGGGTCGTGCTGCGTCACGTGCTGCGCCAGCGCGTGCAGCGGGTACAGCTCGGGTACACAGTAACTACAGTACACACCTCTCGGCAGTAAGCTGCAGGCGCGGCGGGTCGGGCGCGGGGTCGTGCTGCGTCACGTGCTGCGCCAGCGCGTGCAGCGGGTACAGCTCGGGTACACAGTAACTACAGTACACACCTCTCGGCAGTAAGCTGCAGGCGCGGCGGGTCGGGCGCGGGGTCGTGCTGCGTCACGTGCTGCGCCAGCGCGTGCAGCGGGTACAGCTCGGGTACACAGTAACTACAGTACACCTCTCGGCAGTAAGCTGCAGGCGCGGCGGGTCGGGCGCGGGGTCGTGCTGCGTCACGTGCTGCGCCAGCGCGTGCAGCGGGTACAGCTCGGGTACACAGTAACTACAGTACACACCTCGGCAGTAAGCTGCAGGCGCGGCGGGTCGGGCGCGGGGTCGTGCTGCGTCACGTGCTGCGCCAGCGCGTGCAGCGGGTACAGCTCGGGTACACAGTAACTACAGTACACACCTCTCGGCAGTAAGCTGCAGGCGCGGCGGGTCGGGCGCGGGGTCGTGCTGCGTCACGTGCTGCGCCAGCGCGTGCAGCGGGTACAGCTCGGGTACACAGTAACTACAGTACACACCTCTCGGCAGTAAGCTGCAGGCGCGGCGGGTCGGGCGCGGGTCGTGCTGCGTCACGTGCTGCGCCAGCGCGTGCAGCAGGTACAGCTCGGGTACACAGTAACTACAGTACACACCTCTCGGCAGTAAGCTGCAGGCGCGGCGGGTCGGGCGCGGGGTCGTGCTGCGTCACGTGCTGCGCCAGCGCGTGCAGCGGGTACAGCTACACAGTAACTACAGTACACACCTCTCGGCAGTAAGCTGCAGGCGCGGCGGGTCGGGCGCGGGGTCGTGCTGCGTCACGTGCTGCGCCAGCGCGTGCAGCGGGTACAGCTACACAGTAACTACAGTACACACCTCTCGGCAGTAAGCTGCAGGCGCGGCGGGTCGGGCGCGGGTCGTGCTGCGTCACGTGCTGCGCCAGCGCGTGCAGCGGTACAGCTCGGGTACACAGTAACTACAGTACACTCTCGGCAGTAAGCTGCAGGCGCGGCGGGTCGGGCGCGGGGTCGTGCTGCGTCACGTGCTGCGCCAGCGCGTGCAGCGGTACAGCTCGGGTACACAGTAACTACAGTACACACCTCTCGGCAGTAAGCTGCAGGCGCGGCGGGTCGGGCGCGGGGTCGTGCTGCGTCACGTGCTGCGCCAGCGCGTGCAGCGGGTACAGCTCGGGTACACAGTAACTACAGTACACACCTCTCGGCAGTAAGCTGCAGGCGCGGCGGGTCGGGCGCGGGGTCGTGCTGCGTCACGTGCTGCGCCAGCGCGTGCAGCGGGTACAGCTCGGGTACACAGTAACTACAGTACACACCTCTCGGCAGTAAGCTGCAGGCGCGGCGGGTCGGGCGCGGGGTCGTGCTGCGTCACGTGCTGCGCCAGCGCGTGCAGCGGGTACAGCTCGGGTACACAGTAACTACAGTACACACCTCTCGGCAGTAAGCTGCAGGCGCGGCGGGTCGGGCGCGGGGTCGTGCTGCGTCACGTGCTGCGCCAGCGCGTGCAGCGGGTACAGCTCGGGTACACAGTAACTACAGTACACACCTCTCGGCAGTAAGCTGCAGGCGCGGCGGGTCGGGCGCGGGGTCGTGCTGCGTCACGTGCTGCGCCAGCGCGTGCAGCGGGTACAGCTCGGGTACACAGTAACTACAGTACACACCTCTCGGCAGTAAGCTGCAGGCGCGGCGGGTCGGGCGCGGGGTCGTGCTGCGTCACGTGCTGCGCCAGCGCGTGCAGCGGGTACAGCTCGGGTACACAGTAACTACAGTACACCTCTCGGCAGTAAGCTGCAGGCGCGGCGGGTCGGGCGCGGGGTCGTGCTGCGTCACGTGCTGCGCCAGCGCGTGCAGCGGGTACAGCTCGGGTACACAGTAACTACAGTACACACCTCTCGGCAGTAAGCTGCAGGCGCGGCGGGTCGGGCGCGGGGTCGTGCTGCGTCACGTGCTGCGCCAGCGCGTGCAGCGGGTACAGCTCGGGTACACAGTAACTACAGTACACACCTCTCGGCAGTAAGCTGCAGGCGCGGCGGGTCGGGCGCGGGGTCGTGCTGCGTCACGTGCTGCGCCAGCGCGTGCAGCGGGTACAGCTCGGGTACACAGTAACTACAGTACACACCTCGGCAGTAAGCTGCAGGCGCGGCGGGTCGGGCGCGGGTCGTGCTGCGTCACGTGCTGCGCCAGCGCGTGCAGCGGGTACAGCTCGGGTACACAGTAACTACAGTACACACCTCTCGGCAGTAAGCTGCAGGCGCGGCGGGTCGGGCGCGGGTCGTGCTGCGTCACGTGCTGCGCCAGCGCGTGCAGCGGGTACAGCTCGGGTACACAGTAACTACAGTACACACCTCTCGGCAGTAAGCTGCAGGCGCGGCGGGTCGGGCGCGGGGTCGTGCTGCGTCACGTGCTGCGCCAGCGCGTGCAGCGGGTACAGCTCGGGTACACAGTAACTACAGTACACCTCTCGGCAGTAAGCTGCAGGCGCGGCGGGTCGGGCGCGGGGTCGTGCTGCGTCACGTGCTGCGCCAGCGCGTGCAGCGGGTACAGCTCGGGTACACAGTAACTACAGTACACACTCTCGGCAGTAAGCTGCAGGCGCGGCGGGTCGGGCGCGGGGTCGTGCTGCGTCACGTGCTGCGCCAGCGCGTGCAGCGGGTACAGCTCGGGTACACAGTAACTACAGTACACACCTCGGCAGTAAGCTGCAGGCGCGGCGGGTCGGGCGCGGGTCGTGCTGCGTCACGTGCTGCGCCAGCGCGTGCAGCGGGTACAGCTCGGGTACACAGTAACTACAGTACACACCTCGGCAGTAAGCTGCAGGCGCGGCGGGTCGGGCGCGGGGTCGTGCTGCGTCACGTGCTGCGCCAGCGCGTGCAGCGGGTACAGCTCGGGTACACAGTAACTACAGTACACACCTCTCGGCAGTAAGCTGCAGGCGCGGCGGGTCGGGCGCGGGGTCGTGCTGCGTCACGTGCTGCGCCAGCGCGTGCAGCGGGTACAGCTCGGGTACACAGTAACTACAGTACACACCTCTCGGCAGTAAGCTGCAGGCGCGGCGGGTCGGGCGCGGGGTCGTGCTGCGTCACGTGCTGCGCCAGCGCGTGCAGCGGGTACAGCTCGGGTACACAGTAACTACAGTACACACCTCTCGGCAGTAAGCTGCAGGCGCGGCGGGTCGGGCGCGGGTCGTGCTGCGTCACGTGCTGCGCCAGCGCGTGCAGCGGGTACAGCTCGGTACTACAGTACACACCTCTCGGCAGTAAGCTGCAGGCGCGGCGGGTCGGGCGCGGGGTCGTGCTGCGTCACGTGCTGCGCCAGCGCGTGCAGCGGGTACAGCTACACAGTAACTACAGTACACACCTCTCGGCAGTAAGCTGCAGGCGCGGCGGGTCGGGCGCGGGGTCGTGCTGCGTCACGTGCTGCGCCAGCGCGTGCAGCGGGTACAGCTCGGGTACACAGTAACTACAGTACACACCTCTCGGCAGTAAGCTGCAGGCGCGGCGGGTCGGGCGCGGGGTCGTGCTGCGTCACGTGCTGCGCCAGCGCGTGCAGCGGGTACAGCTCGGGTACACAGTAACTACAGTACACACCTCTCGGCAGTAAGCTGCAGGCGCGGCGGGTCGGGCGCGGGGTCGTGCTGCGTCACGTGCTGCGCCAGCGCGTGCAGCGGGTACAGCTCGGGTACACAGTAACTACAGTACACACCTCTCGGCAGTAAGCTGCAGGCGCGGCGGGTCGGGCGCGGGGTCGTGCTGCGTCACGTGCTGCGCCAGCGCGTGCAGCGGGTACAGCTCGGGTACACAGTAACTACAGTACACACCTCTCGGCAGTAAGCTGCAGGCGCGGCGGGTCGGGCGCGGGGTCGTGCTGCGTCACGTGCTGCGCCAGCGCGTGCAGCGGGTACAGCTCGGGTACACAGTAACTACAGTACACACCTCTCGGCAGTAAGCTGCAGGCGCGGCGGGTCGGGCGCGGGGTCGTGCTGCGTCACGTGCTGCGCCAGCGCGTGCAGCGGGTACAGCTCGGGGTACACGCGCCGCGCTAGCTGCTGCAGCGGCGACGCCTTCAGCGAGCACATGTCCGACACCCGGTCGTCCAGCCGCGTCGATGTGCCCGTGCGGAACGCTTTCTGTAAAAATTCATTAAATCATATATTTGTCAGTGAAACACAGTTTTAGGACATACAGAATGTAATGCAAACAGGTTGGCTAGCCAATAATAATAATGGTCACCATCTCATTAAAGATGTCTCAAAAGGGCTTCAGCGTGTTGGCTTCGGCTCCACGTTCGCCTCCCAAAAATCCGGGACTCTATAGTCCCGAGGTCTGGTAGAGACATACAAGATAATGATACTCGTCAAAATACGAAACGTGCTGAAGCCGCGGACAGATAATAGCAGGCGTGCATTCGCGTCGGCGTGCACTACGCGAGTATAATGACGGGCGCGCGGGCGGAGAAGCCCGAGCGCCGAAGTGATGTGTCGCGTTGCACGCGCAGCTGGACTCGAGCTTGCGAGTGCACGCCGCCGCGTCGTAAGAATCGTAATATGTTTACATGGAACTCTTTCAACGCGCGCGCTATAGCTATTATACAGCCGCGTATCGACTGCACGCGGCAATCCATCGAACATTGGCTCGCACGGCGACCAATTAAAAGGGGTCGATTAAGATTTTCTTACATACATAGTTGGTTACAAGTGGAGCTAATATAAGCGTGTTAAAAGGTACATCTACGTCAACAAGACTCACCGTTTTCAACAAGGCGAGCAGATAAAGCGGCAGTAACCGCAGCGACATCGGCGCATGCAGTGCGGAGCTCATCGTGCCGCTCGGCAAGTTCTGCGACAGCCGGAACGCGGATAGCGCGTCTACCGCCACGTTCATTACTGCCTCGCGGGCCTCGCTCATTGAAGCTGTCATACACCGGTCCACCGCTATAATGTTAAAATAAAATTTGTTAATTGAGAATAAGACGTAATAAACTCATGTGTACATTACATAGAACGGACTTCTGTATTTCCCTTGGTGCGTTCTAAAAGCCGAAAAACATTTGCGGTTAATAGAACAACATTAACCCTAGATTACTACTCTACGTCGCAGAGGCGCCCGCGTTTTTGATATTTTGCTTTCTCCTTTTATCCTTTGCGCGTACGGCATTCACGTTCTAGGGCATCTCAGTCCATGCCAGCATGTGTCGCAGGACGGTGGTTGCGTTACGGTAAGTGTAATAGTTTTTTTGATATTACTACCCTCGGCGCTCCAAAGACGTATGAGTAGTTTGTATGTAAGTTTTACGCTATTAATCAAATTATTTTGTTAGTGTCTTTTTGTTCATTATTAGTTATTCTATATATATTTTGTAAATTCATATGTTATACTAGTATGTTATATATTGTCATAACATATCAACAAAAGATGAAAAACGCCTCAGTCGAAGACAATTTACGAAAAAACTTAGCACGCAGTTGACTACCTACTGAATGGATGCAAAAATGACTAGAAGCAACTACGTTGAAGCGCAATATCTGGGATATAATTGAAGTCATCCTAAAAAAACCTGCCGATGACTGTTCTGGAGAAAATGAGGGTCTACCACCGCCAAAAAAAAGAAGATATTGCTCTTATTGTATATCTAAAAAGAAGAGGATGTCCAAAATGACGTGCGCCAAGTGCCAAAAATCTATACATCAAGTTCATGTATGTATCGGATGCAACTAAAATATTATTTTTGTTACATTGTGAGTTTTTTTTGGTTGATTACTTCATAATTTACTATTTTCCAAGAGAATTGTATATTTAAATTTTTTATTTTTTTATTTTTAATGAGAAGACTGTTAAATTGCCTAAGTTCCTAAAATTTGTTTCTACGATTTATTTGATTAAAGATTTTGTAATAAAAATATATAAATATTAATTAAAATTGTGTTTTTCTTTTTTTAGTAATCTACACAATTACATAAACAGTCAAAACATATCAATCATACTATTAGGTTTTTAATAAAATCATTTGTAAATATGATGCGCCTCGCAAGCGTATGAGTAGTTTCTTTGTGTGTCGCAACATGAGTAGTAATCTAGGGTTAAAAAAATCAAAAGACAAAGACAAAAGGATGCAAGAAACGCGTAACTCCAGAATTACACCACCTAACTCAAGTTTACCAAGGGCAATAATTAATGGTGATGTCTATTATTTATCAAGTATATAACGCATGTCAAAATTTTAAATAGCTACTAAAAACATAAATCTCATATTACTAGAAACATAAATTGCAAAATAAACTTACCCATTTTACTTAATAATCCTATAATACACTGTGTGTCAGCAGAATGCAGTACGTCCGTTAAAGTGCTTGCGGTCGGTAACGCTAGCGTGTGCACTCGTATCCGTCTTTCACCTGAAAATAATACATTGCTAAATTAATACAAAAGACATAGCTACTTTAATCAATACTGCTCCTAAAGAGGAAGGGTAGTGTCAACAGTGATAGTAAATGAACTGAAACTAGTAGTATAGTAGTGAGAATATCATTTACACAATATTGGGGTGAGGAACCGTTCTATACACCAGTTGCAAATCTTGGTTATTACAATGAGTCACCATACACACATATTCCGAGATTACATATTACAGGCCTAAGGTTTTGTGTGCTGAGCACATGGTGAATTTTAAAAGCGCCGACGAATGACGTTTGAACGCAATCTTGTAACCTCAACACGGAGCGATCGCAGCGATCGCATATACGCGCTGGTACAGACGAATTATAATCTTTAGTCGTAGCTTTCACGTTTTAGTTAGAAACTCCTCATCAAACCATTCCGAAAGTCCTTTTAAAATACACCATGAACTAGGCAATAAAGTGTAATAAAAAAAATGCAATATATACCTTTACTACTAGTATATAGCAGGGCGGCTTGGAAGCACACTTGCTGCAGGTCAGACAGAGACTCTTCTATGGTCAGCTGCATGCCGAACCCGGCGTCGGGAGACACGTTGGGTAAAGATAGCAGGTCTGTCGACCGCACGAAGAAGTTGCCGTGGAACGTGTGGATTGTTATGCCTCTGTAAATAAAGATAGGTTATTATTATATTAGTGTTATGTATTGTGATCTTGCGTCATCAATCAACTACATGAAAAATATAACGCCGTAGTCTCTACGGCTGAACCTACAAAGGGCATCTGCGTTCCTCGACCCTGCCCCGTCGAACACTGCCTGAATAATGCTGAGTCAGCCCACAACCTTCTATAAATATGGATTAGGTACCTAGTTACGACCTTTAACGATGCTGACACTGAGCTTAGACCTGTCCAAGGTCTTGAAAGCCCTTTTCAAAGAACAATATACAATACTGACCTAGTACACCGCACTCGCATGACGGCCTCGAAGCCGATCTTCCTGGTGAGGTACCGCGTCAGTACCCTGGCCAGCGCCTCCGCCTGAAGGAACAATATACAATACTGACCTAGTACACCGCACTCGCATGACGGCCTCGAAGCCGATCTTCCTGGTGAGGTACCGCGTCAGTACCCTGGCCAGCGCCTCCGCCTGAAGGAACAATATACAATACTGACCTAGTACACCGCACTCGCATGACGGCCTCGAAGCCGATCTTCCTGGTGAGGTACCGCGTCAGTACCCTGGCCAGCGCCTCCGCCTGAAGGAACAATATACAATACTGACCTAGTACACCGCACTCGCATGACGGCCTCGAAGCCGATCTTCCTGGTGAGGTACCGCGTCAGTACCCTGGCCAGCGCCTCCGCCTGAAGGAACAATATACAATACTGACCTAGTACACCGCACTCGCATGACGGCCTCGAAGCCGATCTTCCTGGTGAGGTACCGCGTCAGTACCCTGGCCAGCGCCTCCGCCTGAAGGAACAATATACAATACTGACCTAGTACACCGCACTCGCATGACGGCCTCGAAGCCGATCTTCCTGGTGAGGTACCGCGTCAGTACCCTGGCCAGCGCCTCCGCCTGAAGGAACAATATACAATACTGACCTAGTACACCGCACTCGCATGACGGCCTCGAAGCCGATCTTCCTGGTGAGGTACCGCGTCAGTACCCTGGCCAGCGCCTCCGCCTGCCACGCCCGCGCCGCGCGGAACAGCGGCATGTGGTACACTGTGCCTGCACTGAACTTGCTCATACCACCTAGAATTAAAAACATATAAAAATAATATAAAGAAAGAAAGAAAATGAGTTTTATTGCGCAAAATATAAGACGCATGCCCTTAACAAAATGAAGGCAAATAGAAAAGTATGGAAGAAGAAAACATGCTGCCCCGACCCCAAAATGGGATGTGTCTAAGCGCATCGCGTGAATTTTGATGGAAGTAGAAATTATGGAGCTTATACGTACACATACATAGATGTGTTATTATAATTTATTTTTGTGCACAATTTTGTATTCAAAATTGTAAATGATATGTTATATTTGTAGTAGTATTTCCTGATCATTGTTTTATATTTCGTTTTGATAAATTGTCCAAACAGATAAAAGACGAGAATTTTGTTTAATTGAAATTTGCATAGTGTCGAAAACACAAATAAATTCAATCCCATACAAAAACATGTAATAAAACTGGTTGAATCTAGTTTAAAAATCATGAAAAAATTACTTTATTCAAGCAACAAATATCCAAAGATGAATAGAAACGTACACCGCGTATTTATTCAGTTGTTTCTGATGTTTGCATTCTTTGTTTGTGGCGTCATACTTAGATAAGAGAAATAATGTGAAAACGCCTTTCATTTTAAATAGTATGATGAAACATTTGTTTACATTTACTAAGCATAGACCATTGAATAAATGAAAAATTATGCTTATGCTGATCTAAATCAACCTTTTGCATCTAAACGTTTAACCAAATCTTATGATATAATAGATTTATGAATAACGAAATTATATTGGACGTTTAGAAACTTCTCAGCTCCACTTTGATGGACTCTGGGCCTAAATGTTTATTTAAAGTGGATTGGTCACATTCTCCACTTTTCACAGACTCTTACCATTGATTTTATTGTTTACTTAATTATAAGGCTAAAGATGTCAAGTTATTTCCAGATTTTTGAAGCACATATTTTCGAGCATCATACCACTAACAATTTTTACTTCTATTCTCTATATTTTCCTTATTTCACCAGCACACATAAATGATAATATAGTACGTACTAAGCGTAGCCAGGTCAGCATACTGCGAGTTGAGCAGGAACAGGTCGACGGCGATCTGAGCGCCGCTGCAGTCCAGCGCCAGGCGCTTGTAGAAGTCCGTCGCGGGGTTCAAGTGGGCTACCTCTTTGGATGACCGGGCGTTCGGGTCCTCTCTGGAACGAAAAGGTATTAATTTGCATAACATTATGGTATGGTTAAAATGATCAGCATATAGTGTAAAACAAGCAAATATTCGGCAAAGTCCAAAGGCTTAAAAAAATGTCTTCGCCACCATCGCAGTGTATCATGAAAAGACTACGTAAAAGCGTAAATTTACGTAGCTTTTGAAACAGATTTAACTTTTAGCAGATTGCTATTGCGGGGCTTCTCGTGATTGACGGATAGCCCGGGTAGGTTAGGTTAGGTTAGCAGAATTATAGTAAATGGTAAAATCTTACCTCGGTTGTAACGCTCCCGGGCCTACGTTCGGTAAGCATGTCTGGAATACTGTGATACGACCACCGGTCGCGGCCTGCAAAAATACATACAAAAATTAATTATCATTTTGCACGCTGACAGTTACCCTTTGGCGCAAACTCTCTTTGCGAAAGTTATGGACCGTGCAAAACTAATATGCGCAAAACGAAAATGCGCAAAATGCATATGCGCAAAATAAATATGCACCAAATATCTTTGAGCTATTTTGTTTTATTCAGTTTACCATTATCCTTGAAATTAATCATTAAATTAGTACTATAGTAACAATAAACCTTACCATAAGTTTATAAGCAGCTTGTAGCGCAGCCCCGAGGGCGCAGGCCGGCGCTGCAGGCGCGGAGTAGCGCTGCGGCAGCACCGACAGCAGCTCCCGCACCAGCTCGCGACGCTCGCCCAGGTTCACTAATAAAGACTCCGGGGACGGTAGGAATACATCTGTAGGCAAGGTATACGATTAATTATGTGGAAAGAACAAGCGGGTTTATTGCAAAGAAGTTTTCGAATATAAATAACTTATCGAATATAGAACTTTTCTAATAGTTATTTTTTAATTATAACATTATAGACAGTATTTCGTGTATTCGCAGAAACTAGAAAAGAGTTTTTTGCTTTAATTTCTGGATTTACCAATAAAAAATATATAGTCAGATCTTGCAAGCTTTGAACGTCATCATCCCCAGACAAATAGAAATACAATTTTGTCGGACACGTGGCGTTCAATAAGTTAGGTAATAGAAAATCTATTGTCTATTTGTTTTCCAAATAATCTATTATTTGGAAAACAAAATTCGTGCAACTCTATTGTATACATAAATCTAAGTTGTTTTAACGCAAACTTTTACACATTTCATAAGTGCCATTACATCTACATAAAATAAACCACCCCCAACGATGACATTGTTAGGGGTGGTTTACTACGGTACTCACCATCAATATCAAGTACAGTCATTTCCTTAGGCCTCGTGAGTCCTTCGCTCATGAGATAGTAATGCACGTGAGAGTCGAAGCAGATGAACCCGATCTGTGTCCGCGTGTCGCCTGGAAGCGACTCCAAGTTCTCTTTCAACGTGTCGCATACCACCTGAAAAGAATTGGCATTTCTAGTTAGTTTTTATTACAATTAAATCTCTAATTTTCTATGCTAGGGAGTGGGTTGAGACGGGATGTTTCAAACATCGAACGAAATTCTATTGTTTTTTTTTTAAGTAACTAATCCGTCCTGCTTCGCTAAGACCTTTCGCTTGCATGTATTAAGACAATATAAATTAATGTATTACCTTATCTGTAACATACATTTATTGCAAATAAGTGATTTCTATTTCTATTCTTAGGCAAACTTAGGCTTAATTCTGTGATTTCGTCAAAAGATCTTAGGTCATAACAAAAAGGAGAAGACATTTTAGTGGCAACTTTGTTTTTCCACAGTGTAACAATAAAGTGTTGTTTTAACCATTTTTATGAAACATCCAACGACCTGTAGAAGGGTATTTTAACGACTTTCATTTACATTCATATTAATCTAAAACATCAATCAATCATTAAAATAATAAATCAGTCATACAGTTAAACATATTTGTTTTTGATTTGATGACTACAGGACATTTTATAAAGGATTATCAAAAGGTAGACGGTACTTAATAGATAAGAAAAAACCGCAATGTCAAAATATTCATATCAATCAATATCAAATTATCGGTCAACAATATTGAATCACTCTACTTAAATAGATATTAATGATAAAGATATCTTATAATCTCAAACATTAAAGGTATTATAACTAGTGTCGTACTTATTTAAAAGGTATTTAAAATCTAGATTTATGTGTCACGATAGTGAAATGAAAATGGCGTAATGAGTTCCATAACTTTAAAACTTAATATCGTTATAATATTTTATATACTATCGGGTTTAATATAACAATAGATTTTACATTTATCCCACCACATGCAGTCAATCGGGACACTTAGACTCGGTATATTTTATTGTATGAGAAGTAGCGTCTACCAGTCTTACCAAGGGCTATTGGGTTTCCAGGTAACTGGATTGAGGTCAGATAGGCAGTCGCTCCTTGTATAACACTGGTACTCAGCTACATCCGGTTAGACTGGAAGCCGACCCCAACATAGTTGGGAAACGGCTCGGAAAATGAAGATGATGAATAGATTTATCATTTATACTTCAAGCAAGTTATTGGGACACAGACTAGATATAATTTGTATAGTCAACATAAAAAATGAATATAGTTAATATTACCTGCAAATACCCAGAATCCCTGGCGATCTGCGACACGTCAAATAGGAAGAGGTACACAGCTGGCTGAGGAGGCCGCAGCATATACTCGCCGGGGGCAATGAACTCTATTGTCGCTGACTTGATCTCCGGACGACGTGTCGGGTCGCCGTAGGACTTGCTGACCGGGTCATACTGGAACTCTTCTGGCACTGAGAAGAGAGAAGATAAAAGTGTAAGTTTCGGACAAAACTTTATCAAAGCAGAGAGGTTTGTATGAATAATAAATAACCCTAACCCTAATTTATTTATTGTCTTCCCTAATAAACAAATACCCAAATACACTAAAATATATAAATAGGCAGTAGAATTGATTTGCTTATAAATGCTACTTAGTGGATTAACGAAATACCATCCACCACAGGTATTGAAGTGACCATGTTCGGGAAAAGGATAGTTAGTCGACTTTCAATAAATGATAATATTCTAAAACGTGCAGTGGTTCTCCTTTCCATATTTACTTTTACAGTTTTGCGTTATGCCTTTTATTCTATGTCTAATGAATGTGGAATGTCCGGGAGAGAAAATAAATACTTATGATTTCAGCATTTTTATTTATAAAGTACGTCATGTAAAACGAGATCCTACACACTGATACTATTCAAATATCAGATAATCCAAATAAATGGAGATGGGTATATAGCAAACATTTTAAGTCAGCAATTTAGATAAGCAAGATTATATTTTGATAAACTCGCAACTATTTCATGGAACATCAGCGCGGTGTTTCGTGAATTCCACGGCTTTTAGTCACGTTGCGATAGTAGAACAATTTCTTTGTAATTAGTTAAAATAATACTACATACAATTGGTATAGTACAAATATTACTAGGTGGTGATACTATATGTATATATTTAGGGTTCTACAACATAACACTTTCGGAGGCATGTGACGTCACAAAGACAAGTTCTCAGTCTCAACATTCTAACATATCGACTTTTTAGATGAATATACATTTGAAACAAAGTTAGTTCACATAAGATATCGCCTCTATGTGATCTTTGAACCGCGCACGTTTATGCTAAATCATTCTGCGAAATCATGATGAAGTGACATTCCTTATATTTTTATTTATTTTGAAGAGATATTTGCTTAATAACAGAAATTCGTTACTCCTCATTTTCACTCATGGCCATATTGAAATAAAGAAAGAAAAGATTATTTCTACCTAGAGCGGCTCCTTTCAGAGTTCAATTCGCAATGCGAAAAACTGACAGCTATTTTCGCTATTGATTAATTTGTATAACTCCACCTCTCATCCACATTAAAATTGACATAACTCGAACACGTCATAATATGACCCTAGCACACGTATTTGTACTCTATAGATAGATATTCTGAGTCAATGTTTGCACATATGATACTACGTATTTGTAAACAAGAGTCACCTAGAGTAAAGCCACATTCCAGTTTTAAATGCGCCTTATAAAAATATATCTGGTATATAGAATATAGCTAGCTACACGACTATATACCTAAGTAGATAAGGAGCTATAAAGGCTCCGTTTTAAGTATGCACATTAAATAATTATATTGCTGATGTCCTTCTTAAGGTCAACTGCGTTTGCCAACTGTCAGTCAGAATATTTACTTGCATGAATAGGTAGTATAATTGATGGGTATATTCTATCCTATAGGTAGTAGGTATAAGTTAACTGAGTTAGCACTGAATTAGTTATAAGATCTTGCTAGATGCTAGATCTAAACTCAGAAAAAAGAAAAAGACTAATGTTGTATGAAGCAGGTGATAGAAACACTATGGCCTGCTATCACTCCCTCATAGGTGTTTACATAAAATAAGAATGCCCTTAACTAAACTAACACCCTCAGATAACTCAAGATAGGTTACATCCTGCGATTAACTTATTACCACTATCATCAATCCCTTCTACAAATTAACAAAACAAAAGCATATCAATATTACCCTATCTACATTAATAATTACTTACGGTCATTGACCCGGTAGCATAGATTGCACTTCCACCGCTTTGCGTCTACGAAGTACACGAACGGGTTGATGTACGTCCGACACGCGCGACATCGCACTATCGTCGCGCATTGTATTACTGGCAAGTGCTGGAAACAAAAAGGTTTTATTTAGAAAAAGGTTATAGGTATAGCTGGAATGTGCATTATCTGCCTAGCCTTTTGTCAAATATGGTGGGTTCGGTCTTCAGTCTACATTGCACTGTGTTACTGGCAAATGTTAGAAACAAAAAGGTTTTATTATAAAAAGTTTATATAGCATGTGTGTCTATTATATTATCTCTATTTGTATGTCTCTACCAGACCACGGGACTATAGAGTCCCGGATTTTTGAGAGGCGAACGTGGGGCCAAAGCCAACACGCTGAGAAAACTTTAATGAAATGGTGACACAAAACCATAATAAGAAAATACTTATATTATATTTTCTCTATTATTATAAGAAAAAGGTTACACTGGGCCTTTTCAACGGAATCCTCAAAATGTAGGAAGTTTTCAGTTCCGATATATTTTTATACATCATGTTGGTATTGGCCTTCAATGTAACCGGATGCAGCTGAGTATCAATTTTTATGATAATGATGAACATTAAAATCAGTTAATCTTAATTTTGTGAAACAATTTCATTCCATGTTTTTATCCGTTTGATGATAATGTGCAATGAAATTGTAGAATGAGTCATGTTTATTGAGACGTATTCCAATTGCCTTCAGACATTTAGTTACTTATATGATTGGTGAAAGTGATTCACACTATAAGGACAGAAATAACCCTCCTTGACATTGGGGTAAAGATTAAATCAAAAAGCTAAAACACAATTTCTCTCTATTCATTTGATTCTAGCGTCTACTAAGTTTATATGAAAATCCATTACAAAAAGCATTCAAATTGAAACCATGATAATTTATATTTAAAGCGACATTATCATATCACAAATACGACTCGATATAGTATTATTTATAACCATAGTTATATAACAACGAACATAAGAACTCTTTCTAGAATATAATTACGACACCTGTTTGAATGGCATTATGTAAAAGAGTACTGGCCAGTAAAAATAGCAAAAAGTTTACAATACTAAAAGATATAAAAACTCTTTGAATGTTTAGTTTATTTATGATTCATTGTTTTGATACTCCAAAGATATTATACTCAAGAATACAAAGTCCAAAGTGCAATCACATGACGTAAATAGGTACAAAATCTTAGAAATGATTATTGAACTTTATCATTTAATATTGATACAGAGCGTTTTTGTTGAAAACCTACTTATTGGAACTATGCAACTTGAGCTTGACCTCTCAGAAATTACTTGAAGGTCCATTGGAAAAACGTAGATTCAAGTTAGATGCCGAGGCGATGCTCTTGAATTGTAAATATGAATGGAAAAGAGTAATTGCAACAAAATATTTTAAGCGATTTTTCCCCCTTGATCTATGATAAAATAATATCAATTTCAATTCACTATTATGCAAAGATTATTCCCATAAACATATGAATCAATAAATATTAATAGATCACTACTCAGTACTACTATCACTGAGGAAATTATTATTTCCTCAAAACTCATTCACAATTTCCACAAGAGGAAAATCATTACAGATTCATACTTTTACCGCCAAAATGAGTTCATTTGAAATTCTTCGCACGATCGATAATGCGTTCAATGTTACTCTTATACCGGTCAAGGATGCGACGACCTCTAAATTAAAGGTCTCTTACTAATGTAATACTGGTTTATGTGCCAAATATAGGTTTAACATCAGTATCAAAATATTTAAAAAACAATAATAATAACATATGCAGGTTATCAGACCAAGAATAAATTAAGAGCATGGATAAAACACTTAAAGGCAGTGCCACAAAAATAAACGTTTCAAGTGTGGTCAACATGTGTATTAAAAATAAGACAATAAATAATAGTCCAATTCCCTTAGTAGTAGTCCAAATCATATTAAACTGACAAATTTCTGATTAGACCAATGGGATGCAAGTATATGACTGGTTAAAGTTACAATTAAGTGGTGCAATTCACCTTTTAACAATAAAAACTGATACTTACATTGAGATCTTTGAATGGATGTATTAATATTCCCAGAGGCAGTCTGGACTTTTGCAGTAGACTGTTTGTCTCTGGAATACGGTTCACCGTACATCTAAAGACCCTGCAAACAAATAATAACAAATTAGAATTTGCTAAAAAGAAATTCTGATATGATGGTGAGTAAATAAATCATATTTTAATAGGTACTATCTTCGGATGTAGGTAAACTACATGGCACAGACTTTACAATGTTTAATTTCTGCAAAATATTTTTACAACAACTGATAAATTAGACTGAAATAATCTTAGTCATATTTTTATAACAAAACATGAATATATGTTGACACCAAAACAAAGTATTTAACTTTTAATTAATCTTGTGTCATTAATAAATTACACTGTCCAAGCGGGTCACCTAACAGTGTCACTTTAGATGATTATTAATTGAATGTTTCCTCAAGATCATCATCATACTACGAATATTTAAAAACCCTCCAAAATCTTTCTATCATCAAATCTATTGCTCAAACAAGTACCTAGGCACTCGACCTTCTAACAAAATACGTGTGTTTAACCATATCACAGATAGAAGATTATGCAACAGTACACAGTAGACATATTTTATCTCTGCTCTGATAACATCCTTTGTGTGTCAGTTAAAACTTGAATGAGCAGCAATATATCTATTAATAATATAGAAAAGAAATATAGTGATACACAATTATGTCTGTGCAGACAATGGAGTGCAGTCAATAAATAATAAAATTTGAATTGTGTGGTACAAACAATGCAAGTTTATTGCTTTCAAATTCTATGATGAATGTTCTAATATCTTGTTTAGATGTTTAAATTGAAATAGATTATATACAGCTTATATTACTTTAGGAATGTGAACTACGTTGACTGTATCTCTGGGAATCTTACATAAATTACACACAGCTCATTTCCTATCCAAAAATGTACATGATTCATGTAATGTAATTGGAACTATTTTGTGAGATCTCACTTCCTTATTTGAGCGTGAAAAGTAAATACTTCTTGTTTAACAATTATTAATGTTTCTCAACCCAAACAATTGTGTGGAGGTAAATAATCTTTAACATTGTATGAGGAAAACTGTTTTTATATTGGATGATAGCAAGGAGGTCATCATCTTCTATATAGCTACATAATTTAATTTAGAAGCATCATTGAAAGGTTTGAAACATTATAAATCTTCAATCTCGTCGCACAGAGGCACTTTCACTCTTTAAAAACAAAAGCAATACTTACTCAGGGCTGCAGTTAGATGCCTCAGCAAACTGATGAGCAAGCTTAATCTCCGGAGGGTCTTCAGGATATTCAGGCAATATGTGCTTACACTGCAGCAGATCCACCATGTGATGACCCCACAGCTGGTCAAACCCTTGCTTAGTCACACTCAGCTGCCCCATCTGCTGGGTCACTCCTTGAGTGCTATACTGCTGAGGAAACTGCTTCATAATGTTTGCCTGCTGCTGACTGAGGCTCGGCATTTGCGCTGATTCATGATTTGCATAATTGCCAGGTTGTTGATGCATTTGCGGGTATCTATTCTGCATATTGCTCTTAGGTGGTGCACCCGCTTGCACAATTGGACCCGGTGGTGGCCCCATTTGATGACCCATTGGTGGTAAGCTTGAAGGCCCCATAGGAGGCATTTGGGCTCCACCTGCAGGATTCTGAGGCCCACTAAAAGAACTTGGAGGCCCCATTGGCCCAGCAGATGGTCCTGGTGGGCCCATAGGTGGCCCAGGTGGACCCATAGGCTGACCTGGTGGGCCCAATGGCCCCGATGGACCATTTTTATATTGTCCTGGATATGATTGTGGTGGTGCACTTCCTGGGCCCATTGGAGGTAAACTTCCTGGTCCCATAGGCCCTGGTGGCTGGCCAATATTCTTAGGTGGCGCAGGAGGCATTGTTGGTGCCCCACTTACACTGGGACCATTAATTCCCATTTGCCTTGGTGGCCCTAGAGGTGGTCCTGAAGGTGGCGGGGCACTGAATCCTTGCATGCCAGTAGGAGGGCCACTAGGTGGTGGTCCAGGAACCAAAGGACTATTCCTAGGAGGACCAGATATAGGTGCACTAGAAAACGGGATATTAGGTTGGCTTGTCATTGCAGGCCCAGGTGGCTTGGCCATTGACACAGGAGGAGGGGCATAAGGTGCATTCATTAGTCCTGGACCGTACCCTGAAGTAGGTGGCTTGCTACCAGGAGGTGAGCTATAAGCACTTGATGAACCAGGGTACTGGCCAGGAGGAGGTCCAACAGGAGGCTGAGAAGAGAGTGGACCATTCACGAGAGGTTGGCTTGTTTGACTAGATGGAATGAGTGGTGGAGCGTTATCATTGATCTGTCGCTGCGGAGGTTGGTAACTAGGAGGATAAGGAGTTGGAGAAGAGTTGGCGTTTGATACAGTTCTAGGACTGGCAGATGACAGCGGAACATTCTGAGGAGGCAGGGGGTTTGGTAATGAATTGGGAGCTGCTGACATTGGTGGTCTCATAGGTGAAGATTGCAGACTGTGCTGTACAGGCTGCATCATCCCAGGTTGATTGAAGGCTGGTGAACTACTAGCACTCTGACTATAGTTGTTAACGTTTTGTAGCACATGGTTCTGGGGCGCTGACGATGGTGCATGAAGAGGACTATTCGAGTTGGGATCTTGTTTCAATCCTCCATATCCTGGCGGCAATTGGCTCAATGGAACTTGTCCAAATTGCTGATTATGGTTAAATGTTGGCGGCGCCGCATTAGCGTTCACCTGAGGCGGTCCCGGGAAGTTGTTAAATGGATTTGGTGGTAAATTGGACATGGCTTGTCAATCTGGAACGATATAACTGCGTTCAAGTAATTATCTCTAAGAAAATCATAACAAAAACTTTTACGGTTATTTCGCCCGATACTTTAAAATGTTTGTATTATGATTTGAATGCTGATATCGAACAGGATTTAATTGAAACATGCTAATTCACTTGTACGATGACGGATGGGCGATGAAAGGACGGAATTGAATACCATCACTTACCGCAGTCGGGACGAGGTACAGGCAAAAATATTTTCACAAACACTTGGGTTTTGTTATACCATTCTCACATATTATCACAGCATGTAAAATAATGTAATTAAAATGTCCAAGGAAGAAAAATACGACCCTGACTTACGTGGCCGAGCAATTTAGAGCGCCCTCTGGATTGATTTTTTGACATGTCACGTCAACTAGGGACGTACGTGTCAACAATATGTTTCATGCTTTAGTCGATTTATGAATAAGACGACTAATGTTACTAAAGTAGTAGAACATAAAACACATTCACTTGCATATTATTAGGGAGTTGATAACAAATGTGTTAAGTGGCGAACCATGTAATACATACCCATTCATATTATTTCTCCACGAGCAGCCTAAAAGAAGAGGTACTGAATCACCGACTGATGTTAATTGCCAGCACGGCATTTGTATTCTAGATAAACTGACACAGATAGGGAGAACGAACTTATTATTTAGTTAGGTAGGCAGGGCACTAGAAAATGCAATTTCTTCGAGTGAGTAAAAAAAAATGATCGGAGCGATGGATGAACTTGTTTCGTTATTGCGTTTGCCTGCTGTTGCATGACATAGGTATGTGGTTCAGGTTTTTGGAGAGATTAACCTAGTAGGTACACAATCGTCTGAAAACATGATTGTAGCAATGCAACGCTAAATCTAAGGCTAAATTGTGCCCAATACCGATGCGGTACCTTACCAACTTTCGTGTTCACGCTTTCGGTAATGTAGGTGTGGGAGTTAGCATCTAGGGACGTTCTACAGAGCCTTAGTCTCATTCATATTCATATTATTTATTTGCATTTATTTATTTTTGTCTCAATTTTTATGCATCTGTAGATATATTATAGGTATTCTACTTTTGATAAGTAGCACTCAATCATACAGGGCATCAACATAGGACAAGAAGATTTAATTGGGGTCATAATAAAATTATTGTTCGATAAAGTAAAATTCAAATTTCTAAAGAATCATCATTCATCAGCCTTCTAGAGGTAACAGGCATGAATCGTGCAGGTAAAATAAATAAATATTATGAATTAAGTACTTTATTATTGTTTCAGACATATTCTTCATGTACTTACTGCTTAAAGGCTTTAAAAATCTTTCCATAAAGCTTTTAAAACAAAGCAACAATAAATAAATAGACCATATAAAAATTCAAACATCTGTATTTCAATGATAAATCCGTATCAATGATTTAGTCGAAAACAAAATTTTAACAAAGTATTGCGTAAGTTAAGTTTTAGAATTGATTGGATAAAGCCACCGGATCACAATAATAGTAATATAATATAAATTTACATTTGAAAAATATAATAAAATTTGTTTATTCTCGTAAAGGATAACGGCCAAACAAATGTGCTTAGTGAATCTTTCTCCAATCAACGTCGTACGCAGGGTTACAGTCTAGCAGGTCTACTCTTAACATTATTTCAACACTTCATTCGTTCAGCAATATAAAAGTATTCAAACTGATCACAAAGTTATGGCAGCTCCATGGAACCCCATGCAACACTTAACATATGTACCAACAGCTCGAGTCATACATGACATTGCATTCAGTTCAGTTCACAAGTGCCACTCGCGACATCACAAGCAAGGCTTACTCTATTACCGTAAAGTATTATGTAACGATCAAACGATATATCGTAACGACCTACTATATACACTTGCACCTCTCGGAATAATGTCACATATTGCCCTTAACTCTCTTATATAAATATTAGGTTGATTCAATCTTAATTAATGAGATGTGGTTTTCCATCGTTGGTAAAAATGCAAAAAACAATCACATAAACAGACTAGTATCCAAAAACGCCATCGAAAATTACATAATTTATATTTATTGCAAAGGATAGGCCACAAACTAAAGGCGATTACACGAATACATAAGCTCAATTTCGAAACGCGGATTTTATAAATCCAAAACATAAACATTTTTTCATCCCCGTAATCGACACAAGACGTAAAGTACGTAGATCGGCGGAACTATCTCGGTATAATACGATTTTTATCGACCGTCGTCGGTCTGTAGGCGCTAGCGCCGCGCCTCAACATAAACTCACGAATACTCTACATATCGATAAATCTACTCAGTCGTTTGTTTACTCATAAAAATATATCTTTAAAAGGCTCAAATAAATGGGGTGCTTCGCTCGGGCGGCGCTACGTCGGCGGCGGCTAGTGCACGGGCAGCAGCGTGGCGGCCGCTAGTGCACGGGCAGCAGCGTGGCGTCGGCCAGGCGGCGCCGCAGCAGCTCGGAGTCGGCGGGCGGCGACAGCCCCAGCGGGCACTCGATCAGCGGCGCCGGCTGCTGCGACTTGCTGCCGCGCAGCGCCCGCGCCCGCTCAGGCTCCATGTACGAGTAGTTCATGGAGAAGTGCTGCTGGATCACCCGGTTCACCGCCATCGCCGACTCCGCGAAGTTCGACAGGTTGCGCGCTGACATGTTGCTGCCGAAAGAAGAAACTCACGTTATTATAACACTTCAAGTTGCCACTCTTTATGCATCGTTGTATCAAAGTCCTCCATTTACCCTGACAGGTTTAGATGTATGTAAAGATCAACTCACCGTTTAATATTGAGCGAGGTCTGCAGCTGCGGGTGGATCGCATTAGGATCCGCCCGCCGCAGCCAGGGATGCGTCAACACGCGTTCGGCGCTGAGCCTGTGTGACGCCTCGCGGACCAACAGCTGCCGGATTAGATCCTTCGCGTCGCTCGAGATGTCGCCCCACTCCTCCTCGGGGAACGTATAACGTCCCTCCTGTAGGCAATAACAAACAATTGTTACTGCAAATCGAAGAGAAATTGTTAGCAAGTTTGGCAAAAAGAGTACAAGCTAAAATTAGAGAATTAGAGTAGAACCGAAACCACGAAATAACTAGTGTAAGCTAAAAGCCAATGTGAGATGGGCAAAGTTAAGTGAATCCTAAGGTCAACGGGGATAAAATAAAGATAGAAGATAATACCATAGAGTCTATGATGATACTAAAGAAAATTCTGTAAAAACCAACCTGAATAGAGTTAAAGAGCAACTCCTGGCAAGCGCGGCAGTTCTCGCCGCGCTCCCAGCCGCAGTCGGAGCCGCAGTCGGCCCGGAACGGCGGGTACCCGCACAGCAGGATGTACGCGATCACGCCCAGCGACCACAGGTCACACCGCTTGTCGTAATGATTCGCTGCCGAACCCGCGAATAGGGACACCACTTCGGGCGCCATGAATTCCGCGCTGCCCACCTATGACAAAAGAAATGAAGTTTAGTTACAAGTTCAGGTATATTTAGGTAGGCACGGGAAATATTGTTGAAAATAGAGAGCAAATTTAATCGTCAACCTTGAACACAGAGGTGAAATAGGCACAGCATCAAATAGTATGCAAGATGATGATGGTAAAGCTATAGAATGTGATAAAGAAACGAAACAAAATACTGAATCTCTAAACACAAAGCAGAATCTTACCAACAACGATCAAAATGATATTAAAACAGATAAATACAGCATACCATACAAAGAGCTACATTAAGTAGGCTACTCATAATATAATGAATTACTGTTCAGCTGCCCGAAGGCTACGGGCGATTACTTCGAAGAGATTACACAGGATTTAGATATATCTTTACAACGTCCACGGATAATGTAGGTATTTGAAGGACTACAGTCAACGTTTGTTATTCTGACTTTCCGTATCTCGTGATTTAGAGTCGGCATAAAATTAACATAAAACTAAGAATTACTGTTTGTACTCAATATTGAGACTTATCGCTTTGTGCTGTTGCTTTGCTGTAGTTTTTCCACTAGCTAAGAAACTAGCAAATATTAACTGTTATTCATTTAAGACATTATCGTCACCAACTAAATATTAGGTTCTTTGCTTTCTGTCTCACCAAATTATTTTTTCAATGTTTATTTACAACTGCGCAAAACAAATTTGGCGCCACATGGTACAATGATAAAGGCACAATCAACACAGTCCAGATGTTAGGGTCACCGGTTATTATGACTTAATATGCAATGTTATTTCAATATATTCGTCCGAAGCCATTGACACATGAATCGTAACAATAGCCTCTGTTATGCCTAAGGGGATGATTCATAGATTTTTACCTACAGCAGTTTTTACAACAGACATATTAATCTTTTCAAGAAGATATCGGATTAATTTGTAAACAACAACAACAGTGTAATTGTTTATTTTTGTAACCTATCTATAATAGATTTCTGTTATCTTTTGGCATTTTCCTTGTTTCGTTTTTAATTCCGTACTCATCATCGTGTACTATATAAAATTCCAATGCCTATACATCACATACATGTCTTATTTAAAAACATCTGTGAAGTACCACTGTAAACAGCTTATATTTATCAGTAGATACGATAAAATTATCAGTTGAATTAATTAACAAAGATATATTGTCTTATCATTTTGCACTAGTGGACATAAATATTACTTAAAATGTTTACAAGATTTTATCAGTAATTTTGCAGTTAATTTATCGGTGCCGACTAAGTTGAAAACAAAGAAAGAGCAAACGTCAGAGATAGGACCATTGCTAGGGATGATAAAACATAGCGTATCGAGAGTTCACAATACTGGGAGCAATTAGGTAAGTCACATGTTGAAATTGCTGATTGAGAGAAATAAATCAACGATAAGCAATTGAAACGTGACTGAAGACATTACAATGATGATATTGATGCTAGACTATTGATTTTAAGTAAACAGAAACTTTGTGGGAAACAACGCTGACTGCGTTAGGTAAAAGTCTTCAAATCCCTTAGTTCAAGGTTGAGGATTAGAGCTCATACGGGCTTACACGATTACGTGTTCGGTCTAGAGGACAATTATGATATAACCCCTTAAAATTACGCTTAATCTCTTTAAGTAACAAAGCTATTGGTTCGTACGCGATTTACATGAAGGTTATCTAACAAAGAATGCATACATATCTCGCAATAAAGACATCAAGTATAGCGTCGCTACAACTGCTATCAAACAAAGGAGTACCTCAGGGTACAATACTAGGGCCAACCTAATATATGTATAGGAATGAAAGAATACTCACTGGCGTCATAAGCTGCGGGGTCGCCAGCGGGCTCGCAAGACTCGAAGTAAAACTGATTCCACTCCCGAGATCGAAGTCGCATATCTTCACTGGGCAAAGTCTATCACGGTGGACGCATAATATGTTCTCTGGCTTGAGATCGCGGTGTGCGACACCTTTACCGTGGAGGAAATGTAAAGCGTTCGCTATCTCACGCACGATCTCTGCCGCTTGCGGCTCTGAGAAATAGTGGTGCTCCTGTATGCGCGACAGAAGCTGACCGCCGTTGATCTGGAACAATCGAATACGTTCTTGTAGAACACAATAGCACTTCAAATATTTGCTACGAACAGTAACATTGACGGCGATAAGAAATAACCTTATTCACATAAGTAGGTTGTTCTTCGCAAGTTATTTCAAATTAATTAAAAACAGCAGTGTAAAAATAAACCATGGCAGGATTGGATCTATAAAAAGGATGAATGTCGAAGGAAGGGTGAATATAAATAAAAAAATGATAACCTTAGATCCCATAAACATGGCCAGTTTGATAATTTTAGACATAAATTGCTCAAAATAAGTATGGTTCAGGAGTTTATCATTGAATAATATTGTAGGTACAGGAACAGACACAACAAGATAACGGCTGTAAACAGTGCCATATCAGATATCGCACTCGCAACAGGCTTTATTATTCGCAGGCTGGCCACCAATTACGAAATGAAATTGTTGCTATCTGTTTTGTTGCCTGAGTGAATTATTAAATTTAATGAAACTGGGGAAATTATTTCAGCTGAATAAATTATCGTAACTATAGTACACGGTAAAAGTATTTATTATTTACACTTTCCCGCAATAATCCATTCATCCATTGTTGTTACCACAAAAGATATTAAAACTTTTTGCAAACTGTAACATGACATAAATAAAATTGATGATTCTACTGAACTCGGAAAAGTGACCTTTAAAGGTGTTATGTTCAATCCTGAAACGTCAGTAATCGAAGCCTGAGAGCTTTCCAACGAGCTTCTGTATAAAGCAAAACAATAGGACAATACATTAAAGAGACTTGAAGAAAAAAATCAATACGCAGTAACTTTGCTGGAATTCTACACAGGTTAGACTCCACAATCATTCAGAATGAATTATTACCGCGGAAATAATAGTTCAGTTGCTATCTTTGACCAGTGTTTGCACTTTCCTTATTGCCCTTTAATTACATTTTGCACAATAATTGCACATTATTAACATAGCATGGCTATTATTGATACGTGGAGTATTTTCTATTCGCGTGGCTATCAGAACATTCCGTCCATTTCATAGCAAATATTTTCCATGTGGCACAAAACAGCCTGTTTAAACTTTATTGTTAAAATGTGGTGTACAACATGTGTCGGCTGACTCATTGTGAAATGCGTTACAATTATTGACGCTCACAATACTTGCTAATAAGGCAAAAAATATGATAAAGAGGATAAATAAAAATCATGATTGATGAATGATGATTTAGGAAATAACGATAAAAAAGTGTTACATTGACCCATATTGATGTAACCACAAAGGTTAGGTATTCTAATTATACCTTCGAAACAAAGGCTTTGAATATTTCACAGATTACGCGAACAATCGGAATAGTGCATACCTAGCAAAGTTACATGAGTTTGTTAAGGTTATACGGGTTGTACGCATTTGTAATTAAAGAAGATACAAAAGGACTAAACTGTGACGAAAATTGGAATGTAATTATGTTAATTTATTTCCCAGAGCAGTCCATCATAAGAATTATGTAATTTTAAAACAAGACAGTCTCCCACACGAAGTTGCTGCGACAATATGAGTAATTATGAAAATTATAAATTCCGTAACAGTGCGTCACTTTATTTATTAACTACAGTATGTACCATCAATGAACTCCCTCATTATCACAACAATAATGATTGACGTGAATAAAATGTTTCATTCTATTTTGGACATAAAAGAAGTTACAGCAGGTAAAATCAGTGCCTACAATGTTCCTCCTACTTTATACAAAATGTTTGCTAACTGTATACCTGGCATAATCCCCGTAGGCCAAACTAAAAAGACACTCAATTAAGTGATAACAACGAAATAAGTAGTCAAAAGGAATTTAACATCAAACGAATTGTTAAAGAAAACTTGACATCAAAGACGTCGTACCGTAATACAAATTCTGGGAAAAGGAAAAATATTAAATTGGGTAACGACAAATAGATGAAAGTTGGGCCACGTTTTTATAGAGCGGAGAACAGTCAACGCCTGGGGGCTAGGGAGCAGAGACCGGCCGAAATTGGATCAGTTGAAATTGGAATTGGACTCAATAAGGAATATTTAGAATTTCTTTATGATTTCTGTAAGTCTGTATTTCTAAATGAGTCTCACCTTCTCGAAGACAAGGTAGAACTTGTCTGTGTCCTCAAAGAATTCAATGAGCTGGATTATGTTCGGGTGTCCCTGGCAGTAGTGGAAGGTCTCCACCTCGCGGAACACCCTGGCGCGGGCGTGCCCCGGCACTTTGTCGATGATCTTCACTGCGAATTCCTGGCCCGTGTAGATGTTGACGCACGTCTGTACCGAGGCGTACGCGCCCTCGCCTAAAACCTCGCCTGTAAGCTTGTAGAGGTCTGTGAACAAATATACAATATTCGTTAGCCCATGATACTGAAGAGAACTGTTGTTTTCAGACTTTATTAATCCTGTTATCTAGAAAAATGATATCATCAGCTGAGCTAATATGCAGACTAATCCGAGATAAGGCTTCTTTTGTCAAATATTAGTGCTTACCTTGGAAACATGACGTGACAACGGAGCTCCCAGAGCGCTTCTTCCTACGGCGCTTCCTGCGCGCCTCTTCCTTGCGCCGCTGCAAGTCCTCACTGTCGGGGATGGGGACGGGAGCTGACGGCTCGTTGCCTCTGGGGCTCTCGTCCGATTCGCGCTCACTGCCCGACTGGCTGCTGCAGCGGCCCACACCTGGAGACAAAACAAAAGAAACATTAATAAACTAATCATCACATGTAAATTCGTTAAAATAATTTACTCAAGCATCGTTGAGATTCACGAACTCATTTCAGGTCGAATTGATTTTGTAGCTCTTGACGACAGTAAATTAGGTAGGTATGCGGAATTCTATGCCGGTTTTTGTCAGTTATGTCTAACGTGAATTAACTGTTTTTGTAGCCTGTTTTTCATTGACACTCTTTTCCATTTGATAGTTGTAAATTGTTTTTGTTTATATTTTTTATGTGTTTACATTCAAATGTTTTTTAGAAGTTGTTGTATCGGAAAGAGAAGATCTGTGAGCAACGTTTTACAAAACGAATTGAAGTATAGTGATAGACCATTGTTTCTAAACAACCTCCCACAAAGCTACAAGTGTTCGCTATGAAACTGCTTTGACTATGACTACATTAGCGAGTTATGGCGACATCCCTTGTTTTATGTGTGAACGCGGAACATTGCGTAGGCAGGCCGCTACCACAATAACTAGCGTCTGCAAGACGTCGTCATCGTCGAGACGGCTCTCACTTCGCTTGTGCCAGCTATTGTTAGAACTCTTCACTGTGTTTAGGTTGCATTAAAATTCATCAACCATTAAATAACAGCATGTAAAACTGTTATCAACATCCAAACGTGAATAGTAAATGGAAAAGACTTTTCGGGTCGACAAAGAGTTGAAGCAATCCCGGAACAAAAGTTTGTCCTATCAGGGCAAATGTGACGGCTGTCATCGATAATATAATTCTGACGTGAGACGTGACTGTGCACGCTGAGCTGGCAAACAAAGCCGGTTCAACGACCTACATGGCCGCACCCAGGCGCTGCGTACGCGCGCCCACGTTACGCGATCACTCGGCCTCTTGGCGTAAAAACTAGCCAAGTTGCATCGACTCCTACTAGAAGAAGCAAATCACTACTCGCTCTGAACTCTGTTATAAGCTATCAAACTTACAAAATCAATATTACATGGACAGTTAGATAACTTTTAGGCCTGTTCAATATATGTACCTACCTACATAATTATCATCAATACAAAATTATACTTCAACAGTTTCAATTAGAGCCTATCTTAGTTAGCATATAAACTGCTAAATCAGTAAACCATACATGAAACAAATAAGCCTGACGAGGGACACTGAACGACGGAGGAATTAGAATCAATCAGTGCCTACGTGATCCGTATTGGTGGACATTTATTCGCTTGGTTTCATCTTCCTAGTTGGGCTGTAGCTTTAAATGAAATGCACGTTCAATAAACGGTTGAATAATGCGTCAGCATTGCGTGTTTATTCGGTCCATTCGTCATAATGAATGATAAAAACGAAACTTAAGAATTAATTACAGCACGCGATGACCTAAACATGGGCTGCACGACAACAAGCCGAATGCGCAATAGCCATACGGCTTGTATGCCTCTAACAATCAGCCCGAGGCACGCCTACGCATACAATCACCCGTTTCAACATAGAAACTTCCTGTTTAAATACTAAATTGTTCTAAATTTCCACAGGAATAAGCGCTCAAAGCAAGCGCTGTACAGTGTACGTCCGTTCATGAATATCGCTAAACAAAACCGTCTGTATACAAACATTACGGTATCGCACCACAACAAGGAAACCTTCCTGATACTAAAAACGACAGTGACTGAGTCATCGGCTGGTTGCTACTCAAACCCAAATATAATGCGACACAATAACGCAACCCACGTATTACCTTGGGCTTTATTAAAATTAAAAATAAATACCCAAAAAGCCAAATCAAAACTCCAAAAATGATGTCGACGGCAGCATTCGAAAATGTTCGCTTTGTCCACGAAGCGCCACGTCAATGGGTGCGGAACGCAAGCGCGTAAGAAACGTTAGGAGCAATCAGTTCAATTACTGATACAAGATTTAATTCCTGGCCACGAAGTAATTGTACACTTGTCTTATGGTATCGCATGTACGTCGCGTGATTCCTCGTCCCGCGCAGCACCACGTGGCGAAGCACTTGCCTTGCAGCGTGGCTGGTTACGTAAAACACCTCAGCGACCGCAGCAGCCACACAAGTACACAACAACAAACTTCTAAAACATTTTCAAAATCCTCCCACTGAGTTTGATGCTAGAATTACGCGAGGTCGAGGTGAAACAATGGTTGACCCAAATAACAAACAAAAGACTATCAAAATTATAACGATTGTATTGTCAACCGAATTTTGCCTAAGAATAGCATTAATTTTATTTGTTCAATACATTCTAGCCTTAATAACGAAACTTAATAACCACGAACTCATTAAAAATACTAAACGTTGTTCCGCAAATTAACCCAGCAATCATGTAAATCGACGGATAAATGTGTATTCATGCGAGTAACATACATTTGTTAGACTAAGTAATAACAAATAATTCCTGATAGAGATATATTGGCTGGATTGGATATCAACGTGTACTCTGGAGCAAAATTGTCGCCACGACTTTATGCCCTCAGTTGTATGTTTCTACTTTCTAATCTGGTAGGCAGGCATAAGCGCTTGGCCACGAATACGCTCTCTAGTTGCCGATTGCAGGCCTATTATGCTTTTGTTTTGTACCCTTAAGCTATTCAAAATCACTGCTTTCTAATCACAGCAAATAACGAATGCATTTTTGAAGATTCAATTAGCTTCTAACGCGAAACAGACATTGATAGACATGCTCAGCTTCATGATCTGTCCAATTTCGAATTTAAATCCACAATTTCGCAAACTGCGAAAAAATAATTGTACTCATGAAAATAGAGATCACAATAAAAACTTTCGTAAACAAAATAACCAAGCATTGCAAATGCCTTTAATGTAATTTCTAAATTGGTCGACCAATCCGTCATAATCATTATAATCAAAGATCAAAGTCGACGGTTAAAGTGGTGATGAATAAACTGCCAACTCGGCCTGGCACTGCAACCGAACTGAACGATAATATCTAGGTGAAACTTCAACTAGGGCGTTTCAATATACCAATAGCTACAGCATGTAACGAACCACTTTCACTCACTGCTGATTCTGCCCCCTGACTAAAGATAACGCATATGAATGTAGCAAATGACAAAAAATACCCAACAGCAACACGACTTCAAACATCCAATTTTGGTTCCGTAGACGAAGGCTAGTTATACTAAACCAGAATGGTAATATTGGAAAGGATGCTTACAACTTGCATAAATGGCATAGGTGAATCTTGATAGCTTGTCGTGATATAAAAGGATACATTGAACATCCACATAAATGGGAGACCAAACAGTAAGAACCACCATTCATGGTGCAATCGATATGAAAGGGGATGAGAGGAGTACTGTTTATCTGGTACGAATTGCGAGCTATGCAAGTATGGACAGATCGATTTGCAAAAGGAGCAAGAGGGGTATGCACACGAGGTGAAGGGAGCGCAGTTTGATATTACACCGGAACAAACGTGAAGTCCGTCACGGTCAAGGTTACTCTGTTTTACTCAGCCGATGGACACGATTGACTGATTCCAATCAACGCCGATTTAAATTTTACAGCATTTGATTGTTTAAAAATTTCAAGCATTCGTTGAAAAAACTGAGCGAATAAATCTTTATTTATTTTCAACACGTTCCACGTAGCTATTTTGATAGTTACTAGTTATTTTTAACTATGAAGAGGGGTAGATATAATTATGAAAACATCCCGAAGTTATAAGAAAAGTTTCAGATATTAGGGTTGCCCATTCTGATTCAGAAGAAAATAAAAAAGGCACGAAGAAAGGCAACATCTGTTACAAAACAACAGAATTCCCAAGATATTATATAAATTCTGTAACACTAGTGCGCAGTTTTGTTTTAGTAGGTGACCTTGGCCATGAACGCCGTGGGGCGACGCGCTCCAGCGGCCATGTTGAATTGAAACCGTGGAGAGTAATGAAACTGCATGAAATTATAAACGCATTCTTACCAATTTAGTTTTAAAACAGTGGATCAATAACAACCAATAAAGTGTGATATGAGGAGGCGAGGAAAATCAAAAATGTGCCGTACAATACAAACACACATAAATATAATTTTGCTCATTACACGCATTCCATACCGGGGTTGTTTGACAACTTTCTTGAAATTTAACAGCCTGATATGAAAAGAAAGATTTAGATAAGTTGAAAAGCAACAATACTTTGTTGTTAAACATCGAAAGTGGATTAAGTTTTGCAGATACCTCAAATTTTCGTTAATGAGGAATTCCTAGGCCTGAGCTCGTAAAATTTACATATTTTTCGTCATAATGGAATCAGTCAAGAAAAACAATATGAAATGACCAATCACATTTTGAAATGCCATGTCATCCGATACATTTGACAGTAAGATAAATAAATATTAATTGACTATTCGTTCTTCTGCATTAGCAATTCATTTCGAAAACATAATTTTGGGAGTAGGTAAATGTAACTAAGCAACAGCTACAGAATTAAAACCAAATAATGCGATAATGTGAACAGGAAACACATTTATTATATCATTTAAGTTAGCAGTAATAAAACTGCTGAATGTGTTCCTTAGTAATATCATAAACATAATAACGACTCGGATTCAGTAAACGTTGCGAAATTGCGGATTGTGAAATAGTGTGCTGGCTGACCGGTCAACGCTCGCTCCGTATAACGCGAACTTTGACATTTGAAAGTAAATCACACTTAGCGATTATTCTCTTAACTCCAAACAATGAGATTGAAGAACGTAAACACTGTTACAGATATAAGCAAATCACAATTTCAACAGGAGTAACAAAACAGAGTAAAATGGAAATACCTAGCACAAAGTAAACGGCAGTAACAATCACACGTCACTAGTCATAAAATCCTAAGTTTAAATTGCAATGCATTGAGTGTGGTCAGTGCAGCACATCAATGGGTTATTAACAATAATACCTTTATGAAAACAACCAAGGACAATGCAATAATTCATTTAATGATCGATCTTGACATTCAAACGCTGAAGTCTCAGCCAATCGTAAAAATGCATTCGTAACCAAGAATATAACAATACATATGTATACTATACGTAGATATACGTGGGCGAACATGAACAGCTGATTACAGTATCAGAATTTAATGATCAAGAGGCTAAATAAATTAAAGGTGTCAAAAGGTGTGATACACCGGCACATGACGCAATCGTTGATATGAAGTTTACAATTGATCATGATGAAGCGGTTCTAGATGATAAATCTTAACAAAATGATGCAATTCTAAATATACGTAAACCAGCTGTAGATATCGTGCCTACATCATTCGTTTGTAAAAGGCTGTTAATGTTTGGAGTCGTTTTAAAAACAAAACATTTGATAAAGAATTTTGATAAACTGACTTTTTTGAAATATGTACATCATAAGTGAATGAACCTCTCGCTGCATTAAATCTGAAAATGAACTGAAAAACCGAGTTCTAAAGCAGCTGTCTAACTGATTCTAATTAGCAATCTCATTTTGGAAGCTCTAAATTGCTCAACTAACTACTATTGCAAGATTAACTGAAATGGTTACTCATTTAGTCGTTTCAAGAATTAATTAAACCAATAATATGCTGATTCAACTACGCAGTAGGCACAAAAAGCCGGTCGACAGATGTATGAAAATAAAAGTCTGTGACTTGCGCTAAATGAGCAGCCATCGTATGAAAATAATGATGAAGTCAACTTACCACTATCCACACTCTCTTCTGATACCTTCTTCACCATCCTGATTGCTTGATGCGTTGATACAGCGATATTGAGAATTATAACGAGTAGGTGTACTACTCTTGAAAAGCCGCTTTCAAACTTGTGGCGGCCGCCTTCTCGACGTGAAATCGGAACGGCGTTAAAGTTAAGGTAGAAAAAAAAACGCCTAAATTAAATTATAAAGCACCACGGTCGAGAAGGATTTACGGAAAATGTGCCGGAAGGTAATAAACAAACACTGCTAGAAGGCGGAATGAAAAAAACTGTTGGTGTCGTTAGCGATCCATCCTACACACGCCCGCCCGTCCGATGTTCTTAAATCCAACTGAGGAGTCGTTCGAGTAGCCGGTTCAACCCGGCGCGCACATACACAGGCCCCCCGCGCCCCTCGCCCCTCAATCTCCATCGTTCGCAAAGCTGTGTCGTCGTTGTTGTAGCCTCTCTCGCCCGCGCGCATGCGTGCTCGCTCGCACTGCTGACGTGTTTATATTTTTTGTCGTTCATTTTTTCTCCACGTCGCTCGTCGTCGTAACTAAGCATCTATATAACTTTATACCTATCTTCTACTTATATCTTTGCTTCGAAGTAGACATACACCGACCAAAACAAAATATACCAGATGTTCATTAAGGAAAATACCTAGTGTTCCATTTCGAGTCTGCTTAATTTTTTTGCGCCATTGATTAAATAATTTTATCATCAATCCACGTCTATGTAAACTACATTTGCCAGTATTTCATGAAATACATTATGGTCATTAAAAACGAATGAATATCTTTCACTAAATATTCATTTTCATCTCTAATATTAGCTGTCCTTTAACATATGACTGTTAATGATTAGGTAACTTATTATCATTAAACAGCATTAATGATATGAAGTCTGAATGAACGACTACATCCGCGCACCTCTATTACATCACCTTTTCAAATAAAATCTACAGAGCAGCTTTAGATTCGAATACCGGTCATCTGCTTTTATTCTTATAATATTCTTTTTAAAAGTTGTTACGCAACAGGGATTCCTTTGTCTTCCTAACCCTCCCATGGATGACCTTCACAGGGCATTTGTTGACAAACAAGATACGGGAACGAGTGCACAACGCAAAACGCACGTGGTTCGCCCCAACCGGTCCAACCGGCAACCGGCGCCGCCATGTTTGTTTGTTGTCACGCCACTTCTCCTTCCTACTCTAACTTATAGCCCAAGCTGCGCAGCTCTTCCCACACGCGCCGTCTCTGTTGCGCAGCCTTCTCGCTCGCTGGCCTACGTGACCGACAATAACAATAACATAACCCTAGCAGATAGTACTGCAAGTCAATAACGAATTACCGCATACTTACTACGGCTTCTCTTCAATTTAGTGGTATTACCGACAATCAAGTTATTTAAATACAGAAAATTGTAGCCATTGCAGCATTCTAATTTCATCTAACACATCATTGATGTGGATACTACAATGTATTCAAGCTATAAGAATCAGGTGTTTTCAGATCAGTCAACGCTGTGATGATAATAAAATGATAACGCCTCATCTTGCTTATCTCCAAAAAACATTGTCGGATGATCTAATTTGCAGAATCAACATTCTGCGCAACAGACTGTTGTGCGATTTGAGTAATGATCTATAAAATCTACAATATCAATCTTATGTATGTAAAACTTGTTTTCTTAGAGACTTTGTTTCGCCGGTTAGGTAACCAGATAGGTCTTAAATTCAACGGAAGCCAAAAGCCTGCAATTTCGCGATAATTTGTTGCGTAAAGGGTGTCTGTCCATTTTGGGTCAGATTTTGAGGGGTTTCCCTGTAGTCACTTGTTATCCGGTATAAAAAAGCTTAGCGTAGGTTCTGAGAATTTTTACACACTAAACAACAAAGGGACGAAAAAAACGCCCAGTATTTGTCAAAAACGGTTAACGCAGGGGTGAGAGTGTTGGTGTGGGTTCTACAGATGGGTAGTGGGGTAGAGAGCTTCAACTGCGCAGTAGTCAACCGGGATCCCTTTCTTTGTTTAGGTTTGGATTGAAGTAGCAAATCCGTTACAAAGCTCTGTAGTCATTACTTAGTAAGTGGACTTCATAGCAACACAAATATCGATAGTAATCAAAGCATAATAATTAGCGACTATCAATCAATCTGACGTACTTAATTGGTCTATTTTGAAAACAATGAGAACTTAAAAACAATAGTAGGTATGCAAGGCTAACCTGTTTTTAATACTTTCCAAATGATAGCGTTGATATCAGCATCTTCATCCATTTCGAAGGGGCTCTGTAAAAAGACAAAACTGGATTCAAAACACGAAGTCTCCATGTAGATGCTTACGTTGCTAGATAACGAAGTGTTTCTGGTTCTGCCCACACTTGTCTAAATTATTCGTCTCTCTAACGCTATTACATAACCACGTCGCTAGCACTCCTTGGGGCTCGTTTATAGCTAGTTGTACCTAAATCTATTCATCCAAAATTTATTAGATGGCCCCTTAGCAAAGGTCACAAATAATATTAAACTTACAATGCTCACTCATAGAACCCAAATTTGAAAAGCCTACATTACAAAGGCATCAACTGTTGTTCGTACGTAAGGACTGCATCTGGGTATTCCCGAGGATCGGTTTTTTGTCCCTTGTATTGAATTTTTGGGTTTGGTTGGCGTTCAATCTAACATTGAATCGGATCACGTACGCCATCGACCATAGTTCAGGTGCACCTGATATTGGGACAAAGAGGTACTACAAAAAATCATTTGGCTACTTTAAGAAAAGATTATCAAGAAAAAAATAATGTGAGGAGGTATTCAGCAAAAAATAAACCGATTTAGTGATCACCAAAATAATTATACACCCAGTTCAAATTCGGAGAATTGATCGTAATTTTCTTGGAAAGATGACAGAGCATCAACAAACATTTTACATAATCAGCGTATTCGTACTTAGCGGACGCGCACTAAAATTTAAAAACAAATAAAGAATTGTCCAAATATTTACTTTGGAGATGGAGTGAGGACTTTAAAAAAAAAAGTAATATAAACAGCTACCTACATTCAAACAGGTTTGCTCACAAACCAAGAAGTGATGAAGTTTAGAATGCGATGCATAATCAATCAAGTAACAACATAAACATGTTGAGAAGAAGTCAAACAATCAAGTAACATAGACTGAGGTGAAGAGTACTTTTCAAAGACAAAAGTGCAACACCGGGTTATATCATTGCTGCAATAGAATTTTAATAAGGGGAGCAATATGAATAAATCATAAGAGTAATCAGAAAAAGCCTGGTGTCATCGACAAAAATAGATTGCAGTACCGACGTGTTATTACCATAATTTATAAGAATTGAGGACCAACCAGAACTTTCGAGGGACGAGCAGATGGGATACTTAAAATGAATCCTCAATATAACACCAAATATGAAAATGGATTCTGAACTATAGTTAAAGTTAAGCTGATTATTTTCAATACATAACAGACAAGCATTTAGAAATCTGAAAATCATTAGAGAAACTTAATTGACTATAAAATTGTTCTGTTGTAAAAGATCGAGATAGATGACAGTGCAAAGGTTTGTAAGCGCGTGGCAAAGTATACGCATTGTTTTTTCACATACAAGATTTTCTAGGCACAACAATAGACAACAGAAACGTATGAAAGAGCTCTCTTATGATTTTACTCATTATACAACGCGAACACTGGCCTTAACGAAAGTTGGTACGCACCGTGAAACATTTCTAAATCAAAGATAACTACCGAAGCAAAACACGCATAATATATCAGATGGAACAGCAGAGCGTACTTGAAGCGGCCCAGATTTTTAATTAAATGATTATAGAATTACTTTATTTTGTAGAAGTGTTTTTTGGAGTTCTTCTTTAATTCTTAGGTCATTGACAAGAATCGCAAATTCTGGCTTATCGCATTAGCAGGGAAATGAATATTAAAGGTGTATCGATCAGCAATCATTATCATGTTGTTGTGACAGCTTTCTTGTTGAGAATTTGTAAACATTTAATAAATTAATACCTAATTCCTCGACCTCACAAATCATCCAAATATACACAAACCAATTTTATTGTCGTTTGTATAGACTTAATTCATTTGAAGTAAACTGGTCAGTATTTTGCGAAGGGTGGACAGTTTTTATTGCTATCCAGTGTATTTATTATACGGTCACCCAAACCAAGGTTACGGAAAAACATATTTGCAATGCTGATGGAAACTTTTTGCGCTGTTCTCTTGTGTAATGTTTAATACATGTGAGGCTCACAGCGGTGATGCCGTGTCGATCACCTCACTACCAGAGTATGTACATCTGAATACCTTTAGCATTTCATGATCCCAGCCTCTGAATCTTAATATAGCTGTTCACTGTAAACATCTTATTGGATACCAGGACAAGCAACTTTGAGAGGATTTGTTGACTTGTCAAAGTGATTTGCATTATTATTTCTGTTCTTTTGTACAGGATAAATAATGTTAAGCGTTACATATTGAAGATCTTTTTCGCATTTTTTCCGTTACTTCGGAGAAAAGACTGAAAGTTTAATCATGTTTCCCTCTCCTGATTTATTTTGTTTGGTGTAGCGTTCTACATTGGAAAGTAGAAAATAATAACGCAAGTGCAAGACATGGTTTCCTTTTCTACATAGTTGTATCGGTAATAATAAACACGTCCCATTATATGAGTTATAAATACCAGTAATCACAGCTCCAGTAAAGGACAGAATAGGTAACCAAGTTTAAATGCAACAAAACAATTATGTCTGTATCTCATAACAAATGCAAATTTTGAGGTAATCTACGAGGCACGAATGAATGGGCAGTAAAGACGATTGACGTCAATAAACAGCTATATAATTTCAACAGTGTACCAACTAGCAAGAATAGCCGGCAAGTTGGTGATTTCAAAGTATGAATTTGACCGTAAATTGAAGATATTACAAAGGAGACTGACTTATACGGTCCTGCTGTACGAAATGACCTGCGAAGTACTAATCAATATCAGTTGCCGTCGCCTTTGATCGCCGAGGGGAACAGCAGTGTGTGGGCGAGTCATCCCACGCAGGCCAGCGGAGACAGTTTTAGGTCCAGTAAAATAGGGGAGCTTAGCTGTGTTTATCGGGAATTGTACTATCTCGAGGCTATAACTGAGAGCGTTCTAACGGGAGATTTTCACAAAACAACGAAAGCAAAGGCAAAATAATCAACAGCACAGTCTGCATTTTTGCAAACACTAGACAATGAGGCGGAATGCGAATTACGGTACAAAACAATCAATTATAATAATTGGGTCGTATGCGCAGCGAGCAACCACGAATGGCGGTCTGACACTTATGCGTGTCAGATAAACTACACCGGCTTCGCTTGCGGTTAACACGATTTAACAATTTATGAGTAGCTTTATAGGTTAGTATTGTTTACCAGTATCAATTATAATAATAATGGAGACTGGATGTAGCGTATACATAATGCTTTAGTAGGCGTTTGTATGAATGTAAGTGACATAATAATACCTACTAGCTTATATTTTTGGTTCACGTAACTGGTCATTTTTGACGCAAAGCAGATGATATCACAAACTCTGTTAGGTACACCTTCTAATAATGCATTGCATTATGAAACAGTCTTTAGGTACTCTAGAGATTTTTAATCCTTTATTAATAACATCTAATTAAGGACCAAGCATTGAAACGCCAAGAGATAGAAAATAATACCAATTATTTATATCCAGGGCTAGGAAAAATCTTAACATTTATTTATAAACTAGATTAAATACAGAAACGGTAACGATAATATTGTCACCTGCATCTTAATGGTTTGCTACACGAGGACTTTGGTCAAGGACAGACCCATTTTAAATTCAGATTGTCCAAAATTTCCAATTCCATATGAGCAGACGAAAAAAAAACATTATTATCTGCGGGTTCGATGCACTCTGCCACAAGTGATGGCCACGTATAAACTGACAACGAGAAAAATATACTACGAATACAGAACGAGTTTGTAAACAGTCTTTAGGTACCTTGAAAAGTCTATAGAATATTTAAAGACCAGAATCATCGTTCTTTATGATGGCTAAAAGGATATTTTTGATTTGTTTATTGAAACATTTTCGTTGATATAAAATGTATTATTGGTCTGTTCGACTCGTTTAGAACAACACAGCGTATGTTCATAATTACCATAAGTATATGAACAAGCGCTTCGTAACAAGTTTGGCCAGATTAGTGCGATGCCGAGTTCATACGAGCCTCACATGATGTCATCGTCAACACATAACTTACTTAAAACCTCGACCGAGCTATCCATGTGTGCGTGATCGTAAGACTTATCTAAACAGAAACACATACAAATTAATTCCATAGCCGAGTGGAAAGTTCCATGGTGCCGCGAACTAATGCTTTTAAATTTAAAACAAGCCTTGCTTTAGCATCCCTTACTGACTATTGAATAGATGTCTTCTATTATAAAAGGAAATGAATCGCACGCCGAGCAAAATCCAGTTATCTGACAAAATTGTGTAGTAAACAAGTTTTTTATTGTAAAGAAAACGACGCAATAGATAGATCAATTCATTGTTATTCTTTCAGTCGATCACGCTCGCTTTCGGTCAAGGATAATTGGTCGCGAATTAATAAAGATTGAATAGATCAACTAATGGTAAGCAATTGATGAGCTTCTGTACTTAGCATAATTTATATTCGATTTAAAACAAGTATGAGATAAGAAGACGTAACATTTTGTGAATAAATTAATTCGTTATTCTGTTAATAATGACAGTCATCTGTTAATAATGTAAGCATGGGTGTAGATTTTAAGATCAAAACACATCTGGAAACTGTTTTTCACCATGTACTAGTTCGACAAAAATTCTCAGAATTTTCCTATTAAAAATCCAGAGTTTATATAACAAGGCCTAAATATTATTTGTAATACAAAACATCTGTCCGAAAGAGGAACGCTCCCGTATCACGATGCCTACAGAACATAATCTCACATCTACGTAAAACGCCGATAACCTGAAACAAACGTACATGTACACCAAACACTGATAATAAACTTAAATGCTATGAAAACATCTGATTACGCAACCACAACACGAAAGCATTATCAACTAATTAAATATAATTATTGAATTATATATTTATTTTGCTTTGTATCTAGGTTTTTGGTTGAAAACTTCCGCCGACATGAAATCCATATACTGTTACGTACTTTATATAAAGTTCAAAACACTAAACACACAGTATATTTAATAACTATTTAGGAAAACTGATACTGAAAACGCAAAGTTCAGAGGTAAACAGCGTACAATGTACCCTTCAAAAATATTTACACTCGAGTGCTAAAATAGCGATTCAAATAACATATTCAATGAGAACGAATTACTCATTGAACGTTTCAACTTATGAAAACGGTACTGAAACAATAAACGTAGACGTAATTAGAATTACTCGAGTTTGAAGCACCGCAGTGTAGAGCACGGTCGTAGAAAATAGTTCGTGACCTTACGTTCAAAAATAATGGACCACCTACGTTAAACTCGTAACCGTAAGACTTTATCGGTTTGACCGAGTCCCGATACTGTAATCGATTGTTATATAACTATTTATAACTCGATCGTACAAAGTATTTCGTCCCATTCCGGGTTTAACATATCAACACTTTATGAATGTTTGAGGAAGTCTTAAATGTCACTTCCTAGCTATTATAAATCATGTATGCAAACAATGGCAGTTCAGTAAGGCAAGTAGGTGAGGCTGAACAAATGCGGTGCAATTCCAGTGCAGTTTATTGTGTGCAACTTTGTAATGCGTGTGCGCAACATCACTCATATTTACCATCCATGACCCGCTTATCCATGTTAAGTTGTTGCTCTCACATCGGCTTGACTGCTTTATCTAAGAGGGGTTAGGTATGGTTGAATAATTACTGCGTAAATAGATTACAATGGCAATCTACAATGTTAATCTTTCGTCAATTAAAGAAATGCTTAGAAATAGTTTTCAATTGTTACTCAGCTGATTTGTAATAGCAAAGATAAGTCTATGATTAATCATTTTGAGCCGTAGATGCACCTACACTAATAAACGTCATGCTTTAATTAATGTGTCCTCATAGTAATCAATTAGATGACGTTTTACAGCTTAAAGACACCTAATAAAACGAAGGTAGAATAAGACTTGATGCAAACAAGAGATATGCCTAGATTTATAGCACAGTGGTTTCTAGTTTTTCTCCCCCGAGTGTAATCGTACAGTCAACTTCAGGTCAGTGGTAACAGTTTTATAGAAAAATCGTACTTATTACTATTGCGTTAAGGTGCATGACAGTTACCACTGATGTGCATTGTGCAGTCTACTGTACCAGTCTAATAGTCTCGCTGATCATGATCAACAGAGGTGTCAAGGCGAACTCTATTATGTCATTGTAATATGTATACTAGGTTTACGCTTCACGGCTCTGCCTACGTGATCCTTTTCAGGTATTTTGGAGTGAGTAACAGTAAATGCAATGTTTTTATTTATTTACTCATGCTCTTAATAATTTGTTTATATTGGGAAATGTAATGCACAAAACACGTTACCTTAGTTAATCGGTAGGTGTCAAAATTAAGCTAATTTACTTAAATAACACACCAGGACATTTAATGACTAGAAATGTGCTTTGTGCGTCATATAAAAACTTATTTTATTAATTTATTTACAATTTAGGATAAGAACAAATAAATAAAACTTACGTCGATAGAACATTCTATTCTAAAATAATATGAAATAAATAGAGAAAAAAAACTGCAATTGAATCTAGATAAACATATATGCTAATCAATTATGTAAGTTGGTTTTTATTCCAACGCGACCTTTAACTGGAAGGTGACCTAAATGTGTAATGATATCCGTTTATGGATAATATCAACATAGGTATGTATATTATGGTGAAGTATTTGATTATATTGAACACTAGCCGTTTTCCCGTGGCTACACCCGCGTCCCTTGGGAACTACTGCTCGTACCGGGATAAAATATGCCATGTTACTCGGGAAGAGAGTAGCTTTCCAACTGTGAAAGAATTTTTCAAATCGGTTTAATAGTTTCAGAGCCTTTAAGATACAAACAAACAAAATAATTCCTCTTATAGATTTCTAAACCCATATGGCCTCATAGGTATCTGTAACAATATTGAGACAAACGAGTGAACGAGTGAACGAATTAGTGGCAAATTTTATTGATCTTACATTCTCAGGTAACGTCTATAAACTGAATGGCTCAGTCAACTTCTTACTTAAAGAGTAACAATCTAAAGAGTTTATAAATAAACTGTGAAGTGATAAGTTATATAATAACAGTGATACGGTTATTGCGCTCTAAGGAAACATTTCGTTGTAATCGTCATGATAACTGATTTGTAGATAAACAGGATGGTTTAGTCCAAAATTTAGCAAATAATCTATGATAAAAAAAAAATCTATAGATATTTCGCGGTAATGTTTGAATCACCTTGAATGATTTGATAGGTAAACATTATTTTTATATTCAAATCGATTTCTTGCTTGTTTGTATTTCTTATATTTCACAGAATCAGAAATATTCTTTCTCTATGCAGTCGCAATTACATTATTCTAAGTATTGGAAACTATTTCAATGCATTTAAAATACTCTAAATGTGAAGGTTAAGCAACAATACAGAATCTACATCTAAATTGAGACAAATATTACATTCTTTGAAAAGGATACAATAAAATAAATCTAAAATACAGATTTGGTTCATTATTAAAGATATAAAATTCGCATATCGAATCCATTAAAACTAATAACGACCATTCTTTAGTGTGCAAATTATATAACTTTATTCGTTCTTTAATAATACCACACATTAGCGTATTTTACGCGGTAAGATAGCTGCTGTTACAAAACAAAGAAAACAAAAAAATACGCGTCACAAAGTAATGTTAAACACCGTTACAGTCATATCAGGACAAGACCTTTGATCGATTGGATAATAATTTCAAAACGTGGGATCAAGGCAAACTCGCTTATAAAAATAAATGAGCAAAAACATCAGCTGTCAACGTTTATGTAAACAAAAAAAAAACACACAATTCACGTGCGATAAGATAGAGAAAGATAAAGTTTATTCCGCAGTAAGTTTTTACATTTTTACAATATTTGAGAAATGTGACCAGATAAGTGAGGGACACGGGTGAACGCTGCCGCGGGTAAACGATTGGTTCAAACCTAAATATAGACTTTGTACTAAGCTTTTATCCAACGTAGGCATGGATGGCACGAAGACGCCACGCGAATGTTCATAATTGTAGATTAAGTTCAATTGCCAGTTCAGTATGGCTGATATAAACATAAATAGACGTTGAGAATATTTCATTTAATATTTTTCATCGAAAGAACGTCTAGATTGCGATAAGATTGCTGCAAACGAATGCTACGCGACACAATGTCTACGTGGTGACTACGAAATGCAATCGCTGTTGGACCATTATTGTACAGTTGTCCCAGACCTTACTTGGAAGTATAATATGTTACGTCGTATTTATAAGTTGGTATTCACTTTGTAATGTTGAATTGTAGACTAGATACTGTATAGTAAACTAACGAATGACTAAAAGTTAGGGATTAATTTTTGAGGGGGCGTGTTGGATTATATAAAGCAAAAACTAATACCCCTAACTTTCGATAACATTGTTCTTTGTTCTATCTGAACAATCTACTGTTTATTTAACTCTACACACACTGCGTCACGGGATCTTGTTAGACGGACGTATTGCTTCCAAGTACCATTTAAAGTATAGAATAAATATTTCAATATCAAATTAGTATATTATTTCTTTTAATCCCATACCTCCTATAGGTTATGGGCCCAGTGCGAAAAAGGACATTTAGTAGTGAGAACATTCAGTAGTGCGTAGTGACAGTAAAGTGCATAGTTGTAAATAAAAATAAAGTTGTGACAATGGAAAAAGTGAAAAGAAACATTAAGCCTTTTAATGGAGAAAAGTACAGTGTATGGAAATTTAGAATTCGTACACTGCTTTCAGAGTTAAACTTGCTCAGTGTTATTGACGAAGAAATTCCTGGAACGCGATCCGCTGAGTGGGAAAAGAATAATAAGGCAGCCAAAAGTATTATAGTCGAATATTTGGCGGACTCATATCTTAATTATATTAATGAAAATGGGACTGCTCAAGCAGTTTTAAACATTTTGACGCGATCTATGAAAGGAAAAGTGTAGCAACTCAATTAGCGCTGAGAAAACAATTATTGGGATTAAAATTAAAAGCCGATATACCCTTGATCAAACACTTCTCAACATTTGACGATCTGCTGACAGAATTATCAGCTGCTGGAGCTAAATTAGAGGAAACGGACAAAGTAGCTCATTTATTACTTACTCTCCCGAATACATATGATGGCGTTATCACTGCAATTGAGACACTATCTGAAGAAAATATCACTCTCGGTTTTGTAAAACTAGACTATTAGATCACGAAGTAAAATTAAAAACGAGAGTCGTGATACCAGTTTAAAGATACTCCATGTTGAAGAAAAATATAATAAAACAGATACAATCGCACAAAACAAAACTATTTGAAGAATACAACATTCAAGAAAACAAACAAACAAAAATTTGTGAAATGTCATTACTGTGGACGCAAAGGACACAAGAAACAGGATTGTTTCTATTTCAAAAGACAGACAAATATACAAAACAATGCCCCAGAAAGGACAAGACAAGTCCAAACTATTGCCCTGCAAGAGGGAACGACCTCGAATTCTTCTTTTTCAGGATTTGCGTTCATGACAAGCGCATACCATTATGAAAAAGACCACTCGACAATTAAATTCCTATTAGATTCAGGAGCGTCTGATCACATCACAAATAGAGATGATCTCTTCACATCGTTTGAATGTTTAAATCCTCCTTTAAAAATTTCAGTAGCTAAAAACAATACATTTATTTCAGCAACTAAAAGGGGAAACATAAATCTTATCAGTCAAACAGGAGTGCAAGGAATACTTACAAATGTATTGTTCTGTGCCGAAGTACCATATAATTTAATATCGGTATCAAAGATGCAGCAAGCAGGATTCACCATAATATTTGATGACAAAGGCACACAAATTACAAAGGAAGGTAAAATCATCATGAAAGGTAAGACATTGAATAATCTTATAGTTCTAGAGTTTAAAATACCAGTAATAAAAGGGGAATCCGCTTCCCAAGCATGTTATGTTAATGAAAATAAATATGAATTATGGCATCAACGCCTAGGACATATAAGTAAAACTAAATTCCTGCAGTTAAAATGTCATAATATGATTGATGACTTAGATGAAATAAATACCGTAACTCCAAATGATAAGTTGTGTGAAGCATGCATAAATGGGAAGCAGACTCGCCTGCCTTTTAATAAAGTTAAAGACAAAAGTTACATTAAACGCCCTCTGTTTATTGTGCATTCAGATGTTTGTGGTCCTATAACACCTCCAACAATAGATAACAGAAATTATTTTGTTTTATTTGTTGATGAATACACACATTATTGTGTGGTGTATATGTTAACTTACAAATCAGAAGTGTTTACAGCTTTTAAAGACTATGTCGCTAAAAGTGAGGCTAAATTCAATTTCAAAGTAGTAAATCTTTATAGTGATAACGGTGGTGAATACTTATCCACCGAAATGAAAAACTACTGTAGAGAAAGAGGCATAAGCTATCATTTAACAGTTCCTAGGACCCCACAGTTAAATGGTGTTGCAGAACGTATGGTTCGCACAATAACAGAAAAAGCTCGTGCTATGTTAAATGGCACTAAAGCATCAAAACGTTTTGGGGAAATGCAGTTTTAACTGCAGTTTATTTAATAAATATTACGCCTACGAAAGCTTTAAGTCAATCAAAGACACCATACGAGATGTGGCATGATAGGAAACCAAGCGTTAAAAATCTCAGAGTTTTCGGTTCAACTGTATATGTTCATAATAAAACCAGTAAAACAAATTTGACAATAGGTCGTGGAAAGGAATACTGGTAGGTTATGAACCCAATGGTTATAAAGTTTGGAATACAGAATTCGAAAAATATGAAACTGTAAGGGACGTTGTAATTGATGAGACTAATTTTATCGAATCTAGGCCTTCATTACGACCTGAACGGAGTAATAATACATATTCCCAAGACGAAACTGATAATGACTCCGTAACAAAATCAGTGTCTTATAAGTCTCATAGTTCTGGCCCTAAATCAGATAGCTCTCAATCTGATGAATGCAGTACAAGTAAAATTCGAAAAATCGGTAGTCATGAAATACCGAATGAACCTGAAAATGAATCTGAGAGTAGTTTGAAACACAAAAATCAGGATAAACCTGATGAATTTTTAAATTTACGAAGAAGTGAAAGACTGAAAACATGTTCGCGTAAATCATATAATGAAAATGACTATGATGTCTATAGTGCGTTATCCATCACAAGTAATATACCAAAATCATTAAATGAAATTAAATCTCTGAACGATAGGAATCAGTGGGAAAAAGCAGTCAGAGAAGAACTCAATTCTCTTAAGAAAAATAATACATGGACATTAGTACCAAAACCATTAAATAAAAATATTGTAGACTGTAAATGGATATTCACTATTAAAAATGACGTTTCAGGTCAACCTTCAAGATATAAGGCACGTCTTGTCGCTAGAGGTTTCAGTCAAGAATATCTTAGTGATTATAATGAAACATTTGCACCAGTTGCTAGAATAGCAAGCTTTAGATTCTTAATTAGCTACGCAAATCAATATAATTTACTGATTCATCATATGGATGTAAAACAGCATTTCTAAATGGTACACTAAAGGAAGAAATCTACATGAAAGTTCCTGAAGGTGTAAAATGTAAAGATAATTACGTATGCAAATTAAACAAAGCTCTTTATGGCTTAAAACAATCAGCTAGATGTTGGTACGAAACATTTGAACAATGTCTCAAAGAAATAGGTTTTCAGAACTCCCCAGTAGATAGGTGTATATATATGAAAGGTAAAGGAGACATTTCTAAAAATATTTACGTAATCTTGTACGTCGATGATTTAGTTATAGCATGTGCAGATTTGCAAACAATGAATAATTTCAAAGCATATTTAATGACTAAATTCGAAATGACCGACTTACACGATATCAAATTATTTTTGGGCATTAAAATAGAGAGACACCATGATAAAATTACTTTAGACCAAAGTGCTTACATTAAAACCGTTTTGAATAAATTTAATATGAGTGATTGCAATCCTATAAACACACCGATGGAGCTTAAATTAAACTATGAAGCTCTTAACGCTGATAAGAAGTGTGACGCACCATGCCGTCACCTGATCGGTTGTTTAATGTACATTATGCTTTGTACGCGTCCGGACTTAAGTACATGCGTAAATATTTTAAGTCGGTACACAAATAAGAACAATAAAGAATTGTGGTTATGCTTAAAGCGAGTTTTAAGATATATCAAAGGCACAATTGATTTGAAGTTAACATATACAAGAAATAATTACAATAACATCCTAAGTGGATATGTCGACTCAGATTGGGGTGGCCACGATTGTAATGATAGGAAAAGCACTACTGGATATGTGTTTAAATTATTTGATCAAAATACAATTACATGGTGTACAAAGAGACAAACATCAGTAGCGGTCTCGTCTACTGAATCCGAATATATGGCTTTATATGAAGCTGTTAAAGAAGCATTATGGCTTAAGTCTCTGGCAGAAAGCATAAACTTAAAATTAATAAGCCCATTATTTTATATGAAGATAATAACGGATGTATTAGCATAGCTAATAATCCAACAAGTCATAAAAGGTCCAAACACATAGATATAAAATATCATTTCTCTAGAGAACAAGTTGAGAAAAATGTAATAAAATTAAATTATATTTCCACAGGTAACCAGTTGGCAGACTTGTTGACAAAACCTTTACCAGTCGTGTCTTTTATAAGACTGAGAAAAGGATTGGGTATAGAATAAGTTTTAATTTAAGTACAATTTCATTATGAAATGGTCTGATCAGGTTTTTCTGGGTTTTCCCTGATCCTGTGCAGCAAATGTTGGACCATTATTGTACAGTTGTCCCAGACCTTACTTGGAAGTATAATATGTTACGTCGTATTTATAAGTTGGTATTCACTTTGTAATGTTGAATTGTAGACTAGATACTGTATAGTAAACTAACGAATGACTAAAAGTTAGGGATTAATTTTTGAGGGGGCGTGTTGGATTATATAAAGCAAAAACTAATACCCCTAACTTTCGATAACATTGTTCTTTGTTCTATCTGAACAATCTACTGTTTATTTAACTCTACACACACTGCGTCACGGGATCTTGTTAGACGGACGTATTGCTTCCAAGTACCATTTAAAGTATAGAATAAATATTTCAATATCAAATTAGTATATTATTTCTTTTAATCCCATACCTCCTATAATCGCTTCGTGCGACTTCCCAAATAAGCCTACGCGACTTCGCAGCGACTACGCGGCACCTACGCTACTGCTACGTTACTGCTACGCTGCCTCTACGCGGTGTCTACGCAGTAACTACGCGATGTAGCCACGCATTTAAGTCAGACACAGACGTATTCTCATACTGGTCCCTTGACCGATTCCAAGGCTATATATCAGCTTCCGCTACAGTCAGTTAAGCGTCTGCTAACTCCTCTACAAACATTCGTAGCTTCATACACATAGTGAGTTATGAATGTAAGTACTGGAAACGGTTTGACTCACTTGCGTTTGAGTAAATTAGTAAAAAATATTGTAACTTTTCTGCGTAAAAGTAAAAAATAATTGTGTCATATTAATTCAAAAAGCATTTATACCTTCATAGTCTGTTATAGCATATTTTAATCCCAAAATACATAATACACTACTTTCAAAGTCTTACAAAAACAGTTTACGTTGTCACAACAAAGATAGTTTGGTATTATTAAGTAAGTACATGTGGTTTATAAAGGATATTATTCAAAATTAAATAAAACCATACTAACATTATCAAATACATAAGTATTAATTGAGGAAAATTGATTAATTTAATTTTAATTAGCCATTGCTTTCAGAAAAAATAATTATACCTCTACATGACATAATTTGTTTTAGTAATTTAAATACCTATTCGAATTATTTTTAATATAAAAATTGTTGAATTGTTTCGCTTGACATATATTTTCATTATGATGGTTATATCACAGTTAACAATTTTCTGAAGCTCGTAAGATGTTAAATAAACCACAGTAAAAAGAAGGCCAATATTTATTGAGAGAGGAAATCGATGTTAGTGTCAAGGCAACAGGATTTTATGAATAAAACTAAAGTAGGTCAACACGGGCTTTTCTTTAGTATTTTTCCATAATGTTTCTTTTCACTGTAGATAAAAACTCCATTCGAGAGCAAAAAATCGGAGACATTAATAAAAAAAAACCTGAATATTTTATGGAGCACTAGCTTCTGCCAGCGGTTTCGCCCGCATCCCGTAGGAACTACTTCCCGTACCGATAAATGTAATGTGTAAATGAGTACTCGATAAATGGGCTATCTAACACTGAAAGAAATTTTCAAATCGGACCAGTAGTTCCTGAGATTAGCGCGTTCAAACAAACAAACAAACTCTTCAGCTTTATAATATTAGTATAGATACGACTTATTTCATAAATATGAACAATTTTACTCGTCCAAATAAAAATTCATGACTAACCCACAAACGCAATTTCCATACAGTCACAGATGTACCATTCTATTCGTCTAATCTGCAGCACAATTTATTTACAGATGGGAGCCGACCCCTTTAGTACATTCGTACGGAATGACGCATTTCGCTTCGATCCTGGTCACACAAGTGTGAAATTGGGCTGTCTAGAGATAGAGTTAAGTTGCAGGAAACCGGCCATTACGGTCCACGAGAGTCATTTTAGTTAGTTATGATGTCATTGTGGAGGTTAAAAAGCTAAATTATTTAACAGTACAATCCTGGTGGTATTGAGCAAGTACAGATGTACTTTGCGACATTCCGTAGTTTCTAATTTCGACTGAAAACTAAAAGGAAGAATGACATTGCCAATACACCTTTAGCAAACCTGATGATGATTCACTTAATGAATAGAGGTATGATGATGATATAATAGTACTGAGTACAGCACAATTTACTGAAGTCGGCAATACCAAGTGCACAGTATGACAGAACTGACTATCAGCTCCCAAAACATAACATCGAACGATTAGATAACATTACAGGTTATTGGAACTGGATTAAAGAATAAAATTAGATCTCTAATCGCATCATAAATATGAACTGTCGTTATCTAATGGCGTGATGTAACTGTTTCAAACCTAAGCTAACAAAAACAACTCTTTTTAATTGCTTGAAGCATTAATATTCGGTCTTTTGAGATATAGAAAGTAGTGCAAAATATACACAAGCTAAGTGACACTATGAATCTTAAAGTAAATAAAAAAATGATAATATTTAAAAACCGCGAATCGCTATCTCATATTTAGCGAAGTTAAGAGTGTCAACAATCCCTAAATGGTGATATCTTAACACCAGTAAATTCTAGTTATTACCAGTTATTTCTAGATTGATACGAATATTGGTTATCTTCATTATTGATAAAATTGGGAACATCACGTGTTTTTGCACGTTTTGGTCGAAAATAGAGAAATACCAAGTTATTGGATTCCGTGATATACAACCATTTGTGGAGAAATCTGATCATTTCTGAACAAGATTTCAAGAAATCCAAACTTCTATTGATATTTGATATCAGTGTGCCACTGTGTTACTTTACACGGAATTAAAATTTCCTCAGTGTACAAACACCTGTCTAAATTGTATGAATAGTGATATTGTACGTGATATATTTAATTAATGTAAGAGTTGAACAAATTGGCCAAGCCCTCTCTTCTCTGTGCAATTTAAACTTCTGAGTGAACTGTTTGTATACTCGACAGGCTTATTGATAAGATTTTTTTCCTTGCATAAGACTAAATATTTCTGTTATATAATCACAAAGTTTCCTAGCCACATGCATTCCAAGACATAAGCTATTTTAGTCACCAGACCTCACTGACTGGTTCTTACACAAAACACTTAATAATATATTAAAATACGCAACTAATATTCCTTCTAAAATCATAACAATATCAAGTCTATTATCAAGTTATTTTTAAATTCTAAATGAATAAATCACGTGTTATCATTATCATACAAATAACAAATTATAAATCCACATTATTATTTGAGATCATTTTAGATTAATTAGTGGAAAACTTTATATAATACAGTTTGTCGCTTGTCAGTAACGAGCTAACAACATTGTCCGTGTGTGCGAACTGGGTCAAACGCGAGATACCTACATAATGTAACTGTGTGCAACAGATGACGGCCGCCAGAGGTCAATGCCCTACTAGCAGCGGGGCCAACGACCCTCATACCGCACCCCTACATCGCGCAGGTGAAACATTCTGGGGTTGTTTTCATCTCCCTCGTATCAAAGTAAATAAACATGAGCGTTGATAATGTCTTCATAAACTGGTTTACTTATTATCAATAAAGGAAGAACCTTCACATGTTATTTATTCTATGATCTCCGATTCTTCTTCTCAGTCACGTCAGTCGCATTATTGTTTATAGGTCGCCGGACACATTTAGAAACACTCTGCATCTTAATTAATGTGCATGATTTCAATTGTGTTTCATTATGAACTTTATTAAGTCCATAAGCAACTTCATGTTGTATCAAAACAGAATCTTCAGAGGCAATATTTTCGCGATAACCGATATCTGGGAGTTAAGACCTTGAATTCTTTGCGATAATTGCAAAGTCTGCGATAAGGCGAAAATTCGGTCAGTAATAGCAGAGAAATCATGAATAAACATGCGAACTGTGATGGAAAATTTACTAATAGCACAAGTGATTAGGGAGCCCTTTCGGTGTTATCTTGTGCTGACCGAAATCAGCTGTTGTTCATTATACGGGTCGTAGTAAACGGGCGCGTTGTTTGGAGCACGTACGCACCGACCGGCCTTACAGGTATTTGTGACTCCAATACCAACCTTAATGTGAGCAAGTACAAATGCTATGGTATACACGAAAATAGTATGGGATAGCTACGTACGTTCATTGTAAGCGTTTTAAGAATGAAGTCTGGAAAAATTAACGTGAGGAATTTAGGACTGTGGCCAAAACATTTTCTTGGCTTTATGTAGCATGTTAATGTCTTGGACATTAAAGCATTTTATAATAGGGCAGTAATAGGACAAGATCAACAAATTGCGGTGTATTTTTCACGGGGTGTAGGGTGTAGACCAGTGACCCGTACCTACGCACCGTTCATTTAGGTGTGTTAGTTAATGAGAATTTCACACGCTAGTTCCGGGAAGTTCTCAACAGATATAGGTTGAAATGCCGTGACACGGTTGCGTTACCTAGTTCCTAATTATCGAATTCTTTCGGGCTTATGCAAAAATATCTGGAAAAGACTAAAATATAATGTTGTTTATTTGAGCAAATGCTTAATTAAAAGCACAAATCCTTTATCGTTAAAGGAGCTACAGACATAATATTTAGACTATCAGACATGTGTTTGCATTTTATACAAGACACATGTTGCTACATGTGTGTATAAAAATATAAAGTGAAGACGTCACTTCAATCACAAATATAGTGTTGATACGAAGCAACGCACTCAGAATCTAACAACATCCTAAAATCTAAGACAAATAGAAAACGTGTGTGAATTAGCGAGGCGTCAGGTGATAATCAGAATGTTTTTCAACAACTACCGATGGACTGCTGATGTTTCATTAGGCACCTCGAGTAAATTGATCCCCGATGGGCATAGCGACTCTTTGACCATCGTCGTCATCGATGACCTTCCGCACAATTGTAAACACACAGCAACTAAGTAGGTCAACGTAACCATTTCGCGTCTTTTATCCCTAAAAGTAGGATACAGCTGTAATCACTGTTCTGAATTCTAAACAAAGGTTTTATGTAGTGAAACTGTAACAGCATTCTTTAAATATTATCGAACTAAAAAACTGACTCCAATTCAGTGCATACATGTACCGACTTTTTAAAAATCGTCCCGTCCTTGCTTTGTGTACATAAACAAACAAATAACGAGTCTAAATTTAGTCAATACTTTCTCGGATATTTGGCATCGCCAGACGAAAACAACATTGGATGTAATCAACGAAAGCAAGGCACTCTATAAACTTCATGGTACATGCTTGTCAAGTACTGCACATAAATATACGGACCACAACGTTAAAACAATTGACTAAGAGAGCAAAAAGAAGCAGACAAAGAATATCTGATGCTGGCATCAGCAGCTTGAGTTAACTGTGTAATAAATAAAGGAGAAGAATCTCCACATGTTGAAGCCTGAATATTGCTTCAAACTGGCACTATTGCAGTTCATGACGTTATACAGGACAAAATATATTATCAGCACTTGTAAAGTTTGCAATTCAACGTTGGTTCTGCACGATACACAAATTTAAATTGTGCTACTAGGTCGTCGGTGAGTAAGTTAAACATTTTTTTACCGAGAAGAAGTTTTAGATAATATTGATCACGTAGGCATTTACTTTTAAATCTATCTTTTAACTTTCAGAATTTCTTGTGCCTCTCAAGTAAAGTATAATAACAAAGTTAGATATGGAAAATCACAGACAAAAAATGAATTGGAATGAAATGATAATACTGAAGACGAGGATATTTCAACTGACAATACAAAGGAGTAAGAACACGTTTGATTGAAAGCTTAGCACCAAGCAAGCGTTTAAGACGTATGAGGGTTAGAACAGAGATCAAAGGCCTTGTGAATCTTCGATATCAATCAGGAGAAGTATTTTATCTCGACTCTCACATAATATTTTTACTGCATATCGCTATCAATGTTTATGGGTTGACGTACGATGTGCGTAAGCGTGTCGCGATCGCACGACCTGGCTTCTTTTCCTATCTGCCGCTGGCGCAAGTCAGGAGAGATCGTCGGACTAGATCTTGGCAAAACACACTTCATAGATACAGTAATAAATCGTTACATTAAGCCGTACGTCATCGTAGTGTCATTTCTCCAACATGTAAATAGACTCACGAAATTATTACGCTTATAAATGTTCAATCCTTGTCACCATTTATCAATACAGGTACTCTAAAACTCGTGTATGTGCACATGCATATAATTATATCAACGTCCCTTAACATTCGTGTTCCAAACCTTTAGGTACCATTCTGGAATTATTATCTCAACCTGAACACTGCAAGGCATGCTCCAAGGATCTACCTTGGGCCCAATGCAAAATGATAAGAATAAATAAAAGATGATATCATGATTTTAAAAAGAACAGCCTACAGTTGATGTCTTGTACCAGCTGTCGAGTCACCACGCGGTCCAGTTGACGAGTGTAGGTATTTGTCGACAGGAACTTTGATAAGGAACGTATTGCGTATAATAGTGCAGAAAAACAAATATTTAATGAATATTATTACAAATGTTATGCCTACAACTCACTAGAAATAAATACGCCCGATATAGAATGGATCGTGTACTCTGTTCGTGTTTATGAGTTTTATGGGAACAAAGTTCTACTTTACAAATAAAATTAGCGTAGATTCTGGGAAGGATTTATAATTGCTTGTTTGAAATGAAGCAGACATTTAACTTAAGACTGTAATAAAACAAAACAGTAACTATACGAAAGCACATATTGTGTTCACTTCACATCTACAATCGACCTTATAACCGACGTAGCGTTTTTGTACTAAAACCGTAAAAAGCAACATAATGAGCTATCAAAGAGAATCGCATTGCGATAGTCTACGCTTAGCACTTGTTTTGTAAACAATAGTTCTCTTGGCAATCGACTTTTATTGAAAGTATATTAGAAGCAAAAAGCTTGTGCTAGTTGTGGGAAGAATTCTAGACTAAACAATGAGTCCGTTGGATTGGTGTCTTAAGGCAGTAAATGCACAAGACGACGAAGACTTCAAAAAACAAGTATTGAGATAGAACTACAAAGCATGCGAGGGCACAGGAAAGACTTCTAAACATGCGAAGATTTATAAAAACAACGATTTTGTAGTTTTTATTCTTCGAGAACAGATTAACGTCATCAAAAAATAAATGTTTTACATTTTCAGTGTGATCTTTCATTCAAAATTTCCGTGGGCCTTTCCGCACACTTGTGTAAATTCTTCAATAGCTTGCACCTTGTCATTTTGCAGTCTACCTAATGCGTCATATGCCATAGCTATTATCTGAGTCATATCTATGTTCACGAATGTCCCTACTGCGCCAATCCGTTAGCTAAAACACATGCTTTATTTATTGATTTTAAATCCTTCAAACTAAATGTAGGAAAACGCTCCTTTGATCACACAGTTTTATGGATCTGATGAAAAATGTTTATGTGTATAAAAAGCTGTTTTATCTCTAATTCAAATATTGACTGAAACAATTTCAAGATCTGCGTGATCAGAGACTGCTATAATCGCTAGACAGTCAATAACGTCTACTTATGAAATAGTATTATTCGGTTTCAGTAACCTTGACCTTATAATTTGCAGAATTATTCACTGCTTCAAAAAATCTTATTGACGCTCCCTTTATCCTCTTAACAGGAAACATGACTATGCATTATAAATATTTCGTTACACATTTACTTGTTACGCATAAATATGTACAGAGATCGTGTACAAAACAAACAGGTAGTAGAAGATTGTTTAATTCCTGTTTACTTCACTGGTGCAGCCTTCAAAAAGTACTACACTGTTTAACGAGATTTTCAATGGCTGCTCTTAAACTATTAAATGTACGTAAACAAAACTATACGTAGGTACTCCTATGGGCTCTTCGATTTTGCAGTTGCTTTAACAATATTTAACGAATGCATGTGTTAGATTATTGTATATTTCTTGATTTTAACTATCTTTGTAAACGAACTTTAAATGTCAAATATTGAATATTTTTACTGTCTCTGTAAACGCACATGAAAACGAGGGTACCTTTATGTAATTGTTTTATGTTCATTAAATTTTATATCTAAAATCTTAACATGTTTAATGATAAAATAAATATTAAAATTATCGTTATAAGTTTTAAATAAGATTTGGTGTGTTTAAATTAGTTTATTTCAATTGTGAATTTAGTTATTTGTGTATAAAGCTTACTCTTCTGTGATTGGTCAATTTTGGCGGGATAGTATGACTGTTCGAAATAATGTTTTAAAATAGTTGTGGCACTTTTTCTGGTGGACGTTGAGGTGTAGACAACAAACGAAAGTTAAGTATTCTTTGTGATTTATATTTTCTTAATGTGATATGATTGTCATTTTTATTGTAATTGTTGTTTTATGTATTATTGTGCTGATGTTTAAAATGTATGTGATCTATCGCTTTATACATGTCTTTAAGATATTATGCTGTACTGTGGGTACCATATGGAATTATTTCTTTATGCTATATATGATTTATGTTCTAATGGGTTATAACCATACAGACAGAATTGTGTTGCTGGGGAGTTTGTTCCACCACTTCTTCTTCCCAGCAAAAACACATAGGAAGTGGTGAAGGGTGGGCGTTTTGGGGGCTGTCTATTGTAAAATCCTGACGTTCTAAAAGTGCTGTTTTGCAGCCAAGTTTGAATAAATGATTTTTCATTTCGATTTGATTTTGATCATAGAAAATGTTTTATTTATTTTTATACCTTTATGTTTTATTCCTTGCTTTCTACACTTATTCTTGGGATTTCAATAATTAAATAATACATTAAATTGCTCTATTATGTATCAAAATCTAACATCAGAAGTGGGATAGCCCTGCCTCAATTATATTTTTTTAACATATGGCCATGTTTCAGGATGGATACTGAGACAATCATAATGATGTGGCGCTTCCAGTCTTTGATCTGAAAAAAAAAGCGACAACGGTGCTACCAGGTGGTGCAACAACATTGAAACGCTCGCCAAGGATCTCACCTGGAGTAGCATAAAAACAGTGGCTAAGGCAGGTAAGGCCCTTAAAGGGTCTGCTTTGATTTGGTTGGATCGAACGTTGTGTCTACAGTGGTTTATGTTGAATACGGCTTGTAATCGTTTGTCAGACTGGCCAAGCGGTTTGTAGAAGGTTCAGACTTAACTGTTAGAAAATCAACAGGTTTTACTCCAATTCGATTACTTATTGGCTGTAATGCCAAAATTCCATCAATTCACTCTCGCCTTAATGATGTTAATGTTTCTGAACCTAGTATTGATGTCAGGGTAGATCGAGAATTAGCACGACATCGTTTTGATGCTTGTAGGCGAAATACTACAAATTTTGAGATTGGAAATAAGGTATATGTCAATGTGTTTTATGTTTATATATATTTTGTATATAGTGTTTTATTTTTAGTTTTTGTATGTTGTAAAGATAAGTAGTTTAAGTTTGTATATATTTAGCTAAAATAACCTAAATAAAAATGTACTGTGTATATCAATCAAAATCATAGGCGTCATGACAAACTCGGTCCTAGATTAAGGGGTCCATATACTATAATTTGTATTCTTCCTAATGATAGGTATACTTTGAGGGGTCTAGGTTATTCACGAAATATTATTAGTGCTAAGAATAAATTAAGATTATAGACGTTGATGATAATGAGTCTGAATGATATACATTTATATATTTTTGTAATGATTGTTGTTTATTTTGTTAGTTGCTTAAAAATAAATCGATTATATATAAAAACATTGTATTAACGACTAATCTGTGCCTGTGGCTGTGCCTGTGGCTGTGCCTGTGGCTGTGCCTGTGGCTGTGCCTGTGGCTGTGCCTGTGGCTGTGCCTGTGGCTGTGCCTGTGGCTGTGCCTGTGGCTGTGCCTGTGGCTGTGCCTGTGGCTGTGCCTGTGGCTGTGCCTGTGGCTGTGCCTGTGGCTGTGCCAATAATAATTTGTTTTGTAAAGAGGTACTTCGAGAGCAAAGTACAGGTCAGTATGGCCGTGTTAGATTATCTGTGCGTGTGGCTGTGCCAATAATAATTTGTTTTGTAAAGAAATAATAATTTGTTTTGTAAAGAAATAATAATTTGTTTTGTAAAGAAATAATAATTTGTTTTGTAAAGAGGTACTTCGAGAGCGAAGTACAGGTCAGTATGGCCGTGTTAGATTATTGTATATTTCTTGATTTTAACTATCTTTGTAAACGAACTTTAAATGTCAAATATTGAATATTTTTACTGTCTCTGTAAACGCACATGAAAACGAGGGTACCTTTATGTAATTGTTTTATGTTCATTAAATTTTATATCTAAAATCTTAACATGTTTAATGATAAAATAAATATTAAAATTATCGTTATAAGTTTTAAATAAGATTTGGTGTGTTTAAATTAGTTTATTTCAATTGTGAATTTAGTTATTTGTGTATAAAGCTTACTCTTCTGTGATTGGTCAATTTTGGCGGGATAGTATGACTGTTCGAAATAATGTTTTAAAATAGTTGTGGCACTTTTTCTGGTGGACGTTGAGGTGTAGACAACAAACGAAAGTTAAGTATTCTTTGTGATTTATATTTTCTTAATGTGATATGATTGTCATTTTTATTGTAATTGTTGTTTTATGTATTATTGTGCTGATGTTTAAAATGTATGTGATCTATCGCTTTATACATGTCTTTAAGATATTATGCTGTACTGTGGGTACCATATGGAATTATTTCTTTATGCTATATATGATTTATGTTCTAATGGGTTATAACCATACAGACAGAATTGTGTTGCTGGGGAGTTTGTTCCACCACTTCTTCTTCCCAGCAAAAACACATAGGAAGTGGTGAAGGGTGGGCGTTTTGGGGGCTGTCTATTGTAAAATCCTGACGTTCTAAAAGTGCTGTTTTGCAGCCAAGTTTGAATAAATGATTTTTCATTTCGATTTGATTTTGATCATAGAAAATGTTTTATTTATTTTTTATACCTTTATGTTTTATTCCTTGCTTTCTACACTTATTCTTGGGATTTCAATAATTAAATAATACATTAAATTGCTCTATTATGTATCAAAATCTAACACATGCAAAGTTATTATTTAATTTTCTGATCCAACTTAGTAACAAATGCCTATTGGATTTGTTAACTTCTATTTAATATACCATAACAAAGTCAATGTTTTCTAAAATGCCAACTGCACTACGCCGTAACCTAGGACTACTAAATCGTGCGTATCAAAGCACATAAAATTGCAATAAATTACTCTGTGTTGCCTGCCGACACTTTAAAATCATGCCTTAGGCTCCGTTATCATTTAGAATATCTGGTCTGCTGTTAATTCTAATTTTACCGACACCGTGACGGCATAGGGTACCGTTAGTAAATTAAATACAAGTGCTTATAGTAAGGTGTTGAACAAACTTCTATCAAATTCCTTTAGGCTGTAACATTTAATTTCAGCCTTTATTTAACTAAATGAATCAGCTGACAAAACTCTATTATGTAGGAGCCTAGGTTCAATGTTTCTAATGGCTATCCATGACTCAGCGTTCAATTTATTACAGCTGACGGCATTAAATACTTTGCTTATTACAAAAACCAAGCAGTAGCGAATGCTTGTGTTTATTAAAATTATCGATTGGCATTCAGTAACGATTATCAACTAAGTGGATATGAACCTCGTCTGTTTAATTTCAACTGACAGCAGTTGCTTGAAGTGGTGTCAAACTGTTCAGTTTATCAGATTAAACTTAACAATTTATGATCTCATCGAGCACGTGTTGGAAATAAATTAATACTTGTTTGATTCTTTTGTACCCATGACTATGGGATTATTGCTCAGCACTTTATTTTTCGTGAAACCGTAATACAATACCGATTACTCACAGTTGAAGATACCCCGAATCTGTTACAAGAAAACTACTAGTCAACCTTTTGAACGCATTCCAAGATGAAAATTATTTTGCTCACATGATTGTCAGACGTTTTTCTTTAGAATGCATTCTGGTAAAAAGAGGTTTTTCAAAAGTGACTCACGAGTCGTACTGGTGCCGTGACACAAACAAAAAACCATGTCACCCAGTGAAATATTCCGATTTGCAACGTCATTGATCGACATTTCAAGGTTAAACTTGATGGAGAACCGACACGGACAGTTGACTGTGTCCACATAGTGCAAGAAGATTATATTACTATTACAGGATGCATTTGGTAGACTTCCTTATGAATGTAGGAGATACAAAGTCCAGTATACAGGCGTAGACTTTCATTAACACTTCAAATAATTATACATACTCCCAGATTTAGCAGCACAGATTTTGTAAACACGTTACAATTAAAACCAGATATATTTTACTCGAAGAACTATTCGATTGGACTATTTATAATAAGCCTATTAAATATCGTCAACACACAGCTCCTGCTGAGACAGAAAGACGTCACAGATGAGCCAAATATTTACCAGGAAGCAATCGCAAAAGATGCGAAAAGACAAAATGTTCAGAGCATTTGAATATTCATGATACCGCCACGTGGTTTCTTTAAATAATTCCGTCGAAGTTTCTAGAAAGAAGACAGCATTTCGCTTTTCACCTCTATGAATATATTTCCACGCTATTTCCGTTCCAATGGTTAACAAACTTCAAGAGTCCGGTAATGCGTTACAACCGCTTTCAGCCACGTGGCCGGTAAAAAGATGGCGTAAGAGCGGTGAATTTCCTCGCTTGTGAAGTAATTACCATTCGGAGAAATGTTGGGGTATAATTGTTTTATGTTGTTCAACACGCTTTCATTTACAGTGCCAAACATTTTGTCAAGTTTAACACCAAATGTGACAAGTGATTGCCTTGACGTCATCGTCGCGAACGATGGACTGAACAGTAGGTACATAAATAAAAAATGCATAACAGATGCGAAGCGTATTATTTATTATCCTTAATGGAGAAAATGTATTAATGAGTGCAGTACCTATGTTTATAATTAAGTACAGACCTACGTGGTTTTCTAAGCAATCTGAATCAATTTATTTTTTCTGAAAATCACAAGCTACGTTACGGCTCCCTATATACACGATGTCATATTCTACGAAAACATTAATGGCTCGTAATTATGTTAACAAAACATCGCCATAAAAGTTGACATTAAAATTTGCAAAAGCATGAAGTTTTAAATCAATACCTCCAAAATTCTGTGAATAGTAATTTCAGTAAATAATACAAGGACGAGTGAATATTTCAGTTATTGCTGAAGCAGAACAATAAACAAATGCATGTGAGTGACTGAAACGAGGATTTTATTCTGACAGAAACCATTTGTCTTGATTTATGATTGGCAAACAATATTTTTAGTTGCCTCTTTGATCTGATGTAGTGGCAGCGACCGAGTGTGAATGTGCAGTCAGACCTCGAGCTCTTGACCACATACATAGAATGGACAAATAGAAAAAAACTCATTTACAATCCCAGCGTTGGAACCGTGCCATTGCCTACTGAAATCAGACAGTACGTATTAATAGGGTGGGTAAACCTAAACAACGTGCCGTCTTCAACGATAGTGAATTGAGAAAATAATACTTTCCCTCAATCAACTTTTACGATCCGAGTGGGAAGATGATAATGTTTTGTTTGCTTTCAGATTTAGACCAACGTACTATACTAGAGTTTACGGAAACCATTACAGTTTAATGAACAACACACTGCATCCTTTTAGTTCGTTGGACACAAAGTTCAGCAAAAGGGCAGGTAGTAATGAGTGGGTAGTTATGTAAACATTACACAGTTGCAATTGGAGACAGGAGAATACTCGGCAATACATAGATTCCGTATGACATCTAAGCGGCGAACGCTGGCTGGATGCCAGCACCTTTCGCCAGGTCATTCTCACAAGAAAGCTGCCTGGAATAACTGACGCAATGTGTCTAGTCTAGTCCAACGTGTGTAATCAAAAACCGCGTGGTTCATACTGAGAATCTCAATCGAAGTGACCGAGTATCCCGAAATATCCAATGATTATAATGTTAACAGAAGATTAGATGAGGGTAAAGTGATGCGTCATCATGACTGACATTGGTGACTCAGGAATTTACTGACATTGGGGTAACGGCCGTTGAGTGAAGCGATCTAGTAATTGCTAAAAATAGTGCACTCTATTCTTTTGTTTTCGTGACTGTCTATTGTTTAAAAGTAAAAAGTTTTCATGAGCAGTTTACCCTTGAAATCGTTCCGATAAAAAAAATGTGTAGACGCATACCTACTTACAATTTCTTCACCAATCTACCTCATAGATATCACAGTTTATGCATAATGCGCGAATTAAATGAGGCCACAGCAATATTCTTGGATAAATATTGAGTGCTAAATGTTTCCGTCTCAAAAGAAATGTGAAGATTTCTGTATTACCAATAACAATTTTGTCCGTAAACACGTTTAAAAATATGAAATCAATTAAGAACAGCAGTGTTTTGTAATTCATCCAGCTAATGAATGACGGAGAAAGATCTTCCGGCCTGGTGATCTACGAGCTTTTTAAAAGCTACACTGATATAAATAAATGTAAACAGAAGATCCGGTGTACTACTTACACATAGATAGATCATCTGTAATTTACTGCATACATGTGAATGACTGCTCATAAAGGCAATTTAATCTGTTTAGAAACAGTATTTTTTTCTTCGCTATAATTTTCTCTCATGTAGATAAACTGCTGGACGAAAGTCTTCCCCAAGCTGGGAGGATTTGCTAACACTTATCGCGTTGGGCATGCGTGTATGTGAGCGACACTTATCAATAACGATCTTGAAGTTTTTATTTCTAGTATGAATTTCTAGTACCTATTTATAGATTGAAAATACACATAATATGTTTTGTGAAATAAATATATATTAATAATCTAAGTTTATCTCGTGGAAGAAATGATGCAGGTGGAATAGCGTAGCGAAATAAATAAAACTAAAACATGCAACGATTTCAATATCGTGAGAAAATATCGGTCCGCGAGTTATAATCCAGTTTTGAAAAAAACTAGTTCTGGATTTGGAATATAAACATTTTATTTTAACATGTTATTGTACTTTGGCATGGCAAAATAGTTAAATACATAATGGTTGCATTCATTCTAACTGTCTGTTTTTTTATTATTAGAAAGCCTATTAAGTATAGTAATTCGTTCCTTTTCATAAATAAACACAGGATAAAATGTAAACAGAAAAAAGTCAACCTAACGCCACATTGACATTAGCGGTCCCAGTCCCACAGATTACCTATATTAACTACGCAAGTGATCGGTAAGGGAATGAAGTTCTGAAGTTTATCCGCATGTTGAAGTGAGTAAAAATAGCATACTTTCGCGCTATCTCATTCAGTAAGCGTTCAAACGTTGTTGACGTCAGACGTCAAGTCACAAATTGAAGGATGCCAAACTGTGCCATATTAAGCTGCAAGAATTACTCAAGAAAAGTAGGAAGAGACAACGGAAACGTATCATTTCATGCGTAAGTCATTTTGTAATTAAATAGGGAGTTTTATATAACATATATTTTAATATTACACCTTCATTGTAGTTTTATAACCTAGTTCGTTCAAGAAAGGAATATTAGCATCATGTTCTCTCGCTCGCACTCTATTTACGGGACTAATGTGCGAGCGAGAGCACATGCTAATAATATTCCTTTCTTTAATCAACCGGGTTATATAGTGAAACTAGTTTGGCAAAAACTCCCATGGTCTGCAGGTAGCAAGGAGGGGGGGGTGACACACGTATGCGCGGGACGGGGTATCAAGTTCAAGGATATTAAGTTCAGTCTTTTGAAATGCGTCAACGTGCGCGCGTGCGAAACATCATTCTCTAGATACCTCCAACTTTTTAAACAATGTTAAGTTCCGATACCGTACCTAGTATGTACTTACCTACGTAATGCTCACGCTCGGAGAGGACCATGGGAGTGTCACTAAAGAATTTGAATCTATAGGTAGGTATAGTTATCGGTACGGATATTGAGCCCTGACCTTGCCCAGAAGCGATTTATTGGTTTATTGCCTTATGTGTACAGTGCGCAAAGCGATCCCCACTCTTCCACCGAGAGCTCAATATCCGTGCCGATAACTATAACCGTTTAATTCAAAGACTTTGTTGTTTTTGGCAAAAAGGTGTAAGTATAGAACAGTTTATCTGAAACACGCAATTAAACGGTTAATACTCTCACTTGTCACTCAGCACTCGTGAGGTCGGTAATCTTAATTTCTGTCCAAGCAAATAGGGTGGTATAGTACAACTTGTACTGTAAAGTTCTAAATAATAATTTATTTATTTATTTATTTACAAATTTTTGTACACACACATGATAAAGAAAGATGACAGGAAAGAAAGAATTTACAAAGGTAATGCTTATTTCTAAAGAAATCTCTTTTAACAATGCAAGCGTATTCTTTTTAGGGTTCCGTACCCAAAGGATAAAACGGACCCTATTGTTTTCACTCCTCTGTCCGTTCGTCCGTCCGTCTGTCACCAGGCTGTATCTCATGAACCGTGATAGTTAGAGAGTTGAAATTTTCACAGATGATGTATTTCTGTTGCCGCTATACCAACTAATACTGAAAACTAGAATAGAATAAATATTTTGGGGGGCTCCCATACAACAAACGTGATTTTTTTGCTCATTTTATAAATAATGGTACGAAACCCTCCGTGCGCGATTCCGACTCGCACTTGGCCGGCTTTTTTGTTTTGTTTAATCATTTTTCTTTATTACAGATTTCCGCGTGATCCCAAATATAAAGAAATTTGGATTGATGCGACGGGACAAAAAAATTGGTTCCCAAATCAATACAGTAGAATTTGCTCCATCCATTTCAAAGAAGATAGCTTTACAGAAACCAAAAAATTTCGACGACTAGCTAGAACTGCAATACCTACGATAGATGTACTGAAGACTTTAACTAATTCTGAGGTTAGTGAACTTATTGATTTCACACATTGTGCAATATAACGATTTAACGATATTGTTCAAAATTAACGTTAAGGGTTAATATTGAAAATAATATTCAAGTCGCCTTGACTATCCCCAAGTAACGTGAGCTATATGTTAAGAATTAATAATATGTTTATTTTTTTGTTTTAGCAGAGTATTGGCCAAAATACGTCGAACAGACCGACTTTACGTAATACACGAAAAAGAAAATATAAGAAGGTACTACTTTAACTACAAATAATTTAAAAAGTTTTTCAAGTTAATGTTATGAAAATTACTTATTTGATACTCTGTGCTACAGGTCATACTATCGACATCCAATAGGCATCCATCCTTATTCTCACCTAAGAAAAGAAAATTAATGCACACAATGAATCTCACTCAACAAGGAAATAAACAGAACAAAATATTCTCTCTAGCATCTTTATTGAAGTGCTTAACAAAGAAATCTTTTATAATAGATGAACAAGCGAATTTGCTGAGTAATATTAATGTCACAATCAGTGAGCTTTACTCCAGAAAGATGAGGAACGCAGACCTAGAAGGTACAGCAGATTATTCACCGGAATTTCGTAAGTTTGCACTAACGTTGCACTTTTATTCAAACAAAGGATATAACTATTTGCGAGAAGTTTTTAATTTGAGTTTACCTCACCCTCACACTGTTGAAAAGTGGTACATTTCTGTGAATGGCAAACCTGGATTTAACAGCGAATCTTTAGAAGCTTTAAAAATGAGAGCGGATAATTCGAAAAATCCTTTATACTGCTGTCTTATGATTGGTGAAATGGGAATTCAGAAAAGGGTTGAATATGACGGAGAAAATACTTATGGGTGGGAGGAATTTGGTGCTCATTTGGATACTGATGAAGCACCAGAAGCTAGAGAGGCACTGGTGTTTTTAGTTACTGGAATAAATGCGAACTGGACGGTAAGTTTCGTTGTGTTAAATCATACATGTGTTATAAAATATTCCGTTTAATGATACTTACATTATTTTTTATTTTCTATAACAGGTGCCTGTTGGATACTTTTTGGTGGAAAGAACAACCAGTGAACAAAAAGCAAACCTAGTGGTGCAATGCTTGAAGAATCTTCACGAATCAAATATAACCGTATGTGGCCTTTCCTGTGACGGATATATTCCCAATGTAGCAATGGCTAAAATATTAGGTTGTAAGTTAGAACCTAATGAACAGATGAACACAACATTTGAACATCCTATTACAAAACAACCAATAGCGGTGTTTCTAAATCCCTGTCACATAATGAAGTTAGTGACGATGTGTCTTCAATCTTATGGAAATATTGTAGATGGTAACGGTAAAAATGTTTCATGGGCTCATTTTGAACTTTTAAATAATCAAAAGAATATGGCCACCATTCTTGGTAAAAGGCTTGGAAAAAGTCAAGATTTTAAAGAACCGCCAGCTGCAGTAGAATTTGTGCGCACATTTAATAATCTATTTGACATACTCACCTCAAGAAACTTAAAGGAATTCGGATTTAAGCAGCCTCTTAACTTAGACAACAAGACTAAAGTAATGGATTTTCTTGAAAAAGCAGAAGTTTACATCACTAAATTAAGAGATCCACAGGAAGGCCTACTGTTTAAAAATCCAAGAAAAGCAGGACTTGCTGGCTTGTTAATGTGTATTAAAAGCACGAAAGTACTGTTTCAGACGATGATAGAAGAGGAAAGAATTAAGTTTCTGTCAATGAACCGATTTGGTTTAAATCACCCAGAATTGTTCTTTTGTAATATAAGGGCTCATAGTGGTTGCAACGATGACCCTACATCCAGACAATTTGTGTTGTCTTACAAGAAAATGTTAAGGCATGTGGAAATCAAAACTGGCAAGGATGGAAGTTTTGTTCAATTGGAACATATTTCAATACTGGATTGCTCTTCTGCCGTACAAGTAATAAATTCTACCACAACCCGAGCATCACTTTCTCATGAAGCAGACTGTGGAGAATCAAATACCGGTGATCTTGATAAGTTTTGCAGTACCTTGCCTCAATTGACTGAATTTGGTAAGCAGAACACTACATATTACATTACTGGATACGTAGTACGAGCACTTGGAAGAATTCTCAAATGCGGTGAATGCAACAATGCGTTATCCTTACCAAAACCTGGAATAGAACACACATTTGAGTGTGTCACTTTCAATGACGAATGTCCAGTTTACCCTTCAAAGGATGTTGTTCAGATTTGCAGAGTAGCAGAATTTGAAATTGCGCAAATTGTTGACCCACACGAATTCAGAAGCAAGACTTCATTGGCTAAGACTCGGTTGATAAATAAGATTCTGCGTGCTTTTGTGGGCAGTAATATTTTCAGTAGCATTGCTATTCATCAATTTGACCAATCAGCTACGGAGAACCATTTGGTACATTTAATTAAGGCAGTGGCCAATACATATATTGATGTACGTATTCATTATTTCAGTAAGTATGGGAAACCCATAATGACCAAAAGACAATTACTTAACAAGCTGTTTTCATTCCAATGGCTTTAATTTTATTACTCAATTATCTTATGTTATATCAAATAGGTGTATCGATTTAGTTCTTGTATTAAGTTCCTTTTATTTCTCTTAATTTTTACTTAATTGTTCCGAACAAGCCAATAAGGCAAGAAGAAAATTTTAATTTTGTATCAAAGTAAATTTTAGTTCTTTCTTTAATTTTATCCCACCGTTCCAATAAAAAATAATTAAAAATAAAATGTTATTCTGAATGTATTCCTTTAGATTCCCCTGGCGATATACTCAAACTGATATTTAAAAAAAATATAAAAACTCTCGCGGACGAGAAGTTCACATAACTCGTTCATGTGACGTCACAGAAGGTGGCAAGATGATGGCAGGCTAATTTGTAAAGAAACGGTAGGACCACTTCAAAGTTAGATTAAGTAGGCACAATAGGTTAAGATAAAAAAATGCGACATGTGTAAAAAAAAAGTTTATTGATTAGTAATCGAAACAGACGGAATATTTTTCCATTACATAATTCATATTGAATACCTACAAAATTCGTAGGTATAATTTTCTAAGCACGCGGCCTAATCATTGGATTAACAATATAAATAGGTAGCTAAACTTAAAAATGATATTGTTATTAATTTTCGATAAAGAGTCAATAAATCCGTCTAAGCTACGTGTATTATTTATCACTAAGTCATTAATTAACATACCTAATCAACTATGACCGTCTACTGCGCAGTACCGCTCGGAGGAAAAAATAAATGTTTCACATTACAATACAAACGTATTCAACGCTATTTACATATTGTTTTGCGGTTCTTAATTAATTCTAGTTTATTTACATAAAATACATTACATTAAGAAGCAATAAATCTATAATTAAGCTTGTTCCACTAATGAGTTGACGCTCGTTGTGACGTTGTCACCACACCCCCAATGCAATATGTAAATATTTGATCAATGGCCCAAAAGCGTTACTTATGCACTACATTTAAACGGACACACATTTGAACAAATATTAATTCAATAAATATTTGAAGCGGTCCTATTAAAATTTGCGACAACTCGCTGCTTATTTTTTGCGTTACTATTTAAATCAACTAAACTGAATTACTTATACCGGTTTACAATCACGCCATGCCCTCTAATTAATATAACGCAATGATCAATCAGAAGTAAGCTTAGTTGTTCAATAATAATACGAAGTTAAACTCATTTGTACTCGACATCGAACTTAGATAATATTGTGCACTTGCACATAAAGATAACTGTACACTAACGACAAGTACATAAACTTATTAGTACTAGGTTTTATCTCTAAGATGAAGTGTTATTGATCACTGATTTAATGTATAGCTACCTACGATAACATTTCTATAGGTACCTCTACATATATCTCTGAAGAGGAAGTAGGTACGATTACTTATAATATTAGTCATTACAATTTGGCACCATCTTAGAAGATGTCACCCATGTCATTTACATACGAAACACATTATAGTGAGTAGTGTAACAAAGTACGAGTATATTAGTTGTGTAGCCGGCTTTAGAATTAAATTTAGAATGCGCGTTTCGAATCCATCCGCTGCGCAGTTGGTTATTTTGGTTGAAGAAACAGCTGACACATGGCAACATAGATCACGGTCCACGGATCGCATCTCACCACATGGCCAGCCAATATCAGTTTTTTTCTCCTACACCTCTCAGTTTTATCGTCATCCGGGCACTTTTATTGATTTATATGCAAAGTGTTTTGAACTCGCGAAAACGTTAAAAACATGCGAGACCGCATAAAATCGTATAAAATTGCGGGAAACCAATATTTATTTGTTAGTCCATGTTAAGGCAAAGCTACATTTCCGACGGGCGGCGAATAGAAGACTAGGATATCGAATTTACCTAAATTACGCAAAAAATTACCTAAATATATAAAAATGTATATTCGAGAAATAGTAAAAAATAGTTTTAGGTAATTCTCTGACGCACAACCAGGGCCAACTTTTCCTCATCTCTAAAGTAGTTTCGGAAGACAGATGATGTATTACATTTGCGAATTCGAGATAACGTGAGAAGAACCTTGTCAGGTTCTCCGAAAGCCTGGATGATCTCCAAATGATGCAAAGACCTAAATGACGCAACATTTAAACTAGGCCTGACCTGACGATGAACACGTCTATTAGTAATTGCGTGGCTTATGTCGTCATCATATCACACCCTCCTTTAACTAAAAATAAAATGTACTTAGAGAATACTTTGTAGCATTTATTTCACCTATTTACAACTACAATATATTCAAACTAGGTACTTACAAATACGTAAATACAATTTACTTTGTAACTGAAGAACCAGCTAGAAATGTACTCACTGCACTTAGACAATAATATAATTAAAAATTAACAAATGCCAAAACGATGAAGATCGGATGATACTTTACGCAAATGATGAAAGGAAAGGCGATTCAAGTGGAACTAAGACCAGACTGTGTGGCGACCATTGAACGGAAAAAGATGCGTAGGTCGACCATACAACAGTACGATAGGTTGACGACTTTAGACAGGCGTAGGCCACACAAGGCTCAGATTGGCATGAGAGTCCCGAAACCGCGCGTTCATATGTTCAAGGCAGCTGTTTGTCCAGAACATTCTACATACAACGATTTTACTTAATTAATTCTTTGAAACAGTCAGTGTAAACACAGCTTTAACTGCATGCTACAACTATGTACATCCAAAATTAAAAAAAAACAGCGTTTGTTTTGACGTCTCAGTACATAATACTGAAAACGTAAGATGTCTTTAGCTACATTATCTTGAATGATGCGACATTGTTTTCGCTAGTTTAACCTTAATTAGTATTATCTTTCTAGAAACATACGATAGGTGTTTCGTCTATGTTTGACTAGTGATAAATTAAAAATATTAAGGAGACAATGAGTCTACTGGTTTCGGAGTACTGTCCATAAACTAAATTAATTTGACATATTGATGGAGGAATTATCTTGAAATACTTAGTAAATGAAAAACATTATTAAGGAAAATTCTGGAACTATCAACAGTTGAATCAACTTGCCATGATGAAATCGTTGGAAAAGCAAGTAAATCGTAAACGTGGAATGCGCAAACGATACATACATTAATACGAATTAATGAGGAAATTGTATGAATACAACACATTATGTATGTACATAAATAACTTCATTAATTAAACTGTGATTCAACAATTGGAACCCACAGCTGTATGCTGAATAGACACACACCCTTGTCAAAAAGTTAACTGAGTCACAATTAGCAACCCTTTGTTTGGTTCAAATGCCATCGAAAATGCTCAATCGTGCGTGACCGTCGCTGACGTGGTTATTGTTGGTACACGTCTACCGTTCGTATCATTATTAGACATAGATATTTTATACGAAGCAAATTCAAAACCACACACGTCAACTATGATAAGCGACACATCAAGTAAATCTATTGTCTTAACTCATTTACATCAAGGTATTAATAAAACTTACAATGTTACCTACAATGACTGTCCACGTTAATATATCATTCAGATATGTACATAATTGGTAACAATTTGACACGACTTTCGTGACTATACATAATGTAAATGGATTAGTCACAAATGTTGTTGCCATTGTTACGTCTGTCGCGATTATACAAGCGAAGCAAGCGGCATCACCTACTTGGAGGAAGTGAAACCATTTAAGTGAGCAGTAATTAGTAGAAGATACCACAGTTGTGCTAAACAGCACAGTTGAGTTGGAACCGAGCCAGAGGGTTCATTTGCCGCTGCCGTGTATTCATCCTACATCTTAACTTCTGTACGTTATCAATTCTGGTAACCGTTTCCAAGTAACGGATCACCTGGTATTTCAATAAATTGCTTTTCACTTTTACAGCCATTTATTATCCAATTTATTTAACATGCAATTTGCATGAGCCGCTTACGTGAGCTGTTATCAAGTCCCTTGTATTCCTGTACATTTAAACAGCGGGAGAGTAGATAACGTTAATGCCAACGTTGGCTGATTGGCTATAACTTAGTTATCTAACTACAATCTCCGTCTTCCTGGCCGGTCCGACCTGTGCTACCGGTGGCCGGTTCGGTTGCAAATGGATCACGCCTATAATTTGTTCCGCAGACTTACATAGTTGTAGCCAGCGCCATTACTTTATTTCCATAGCCTGCTTAACCTTGGGCGAGTGAACATTTAATCGCGAAACTATCAATTACCAGACGTGACCGGTTTCAATACAAACAAATTGGAAAAATGACGTAACTCGCATCCTGAAAATTGCGTAATAACCGGTGTGAAGGAAGACAATGAGATAGATGATATGCCAAAGGAGGCACTTCCGTTGATTATGATTATTAAAACGTATGGTCACGCATAAATTGCCTATGAATATTAATGAATCGTTTGTAAATTTCGTAATTATTTCTGAGTAAGATCTCGTCGAAGCATGCATCCTTTCACCACAGTGGTCAACTGCATAGCGTAATAGCATATACTTAGCTTCCACTTACGGAGCTTAGAATGAAGTAAGGCATGTCTATGCAGTAAAGCTCTGTGGAATGATCTTGCTTCGCATTCACGTTCATCTGAACGCGAAATGACTTCTAGTGATCGTGATACTATGTACAAACAAGGCAAGTATAATTTACTTAGTGAGTTAGTGCAAATATTTTAGGTGTGTCTTGGCCTAGACGTCGCCACTAGTCTTACAACCATTGTGGCTGAAGGTGTGCCCACCTGGATTTTATGCGTACTAAAAATATTTGTGTCGCTTTTGATAGGAACTATAATTTCAGCTGACACGATTTTACGTCTATTAATCAACTAAGAGTTATCTCACGAAATTCCAATCTTCTATTATTTTGAATTTGTTGTTCATCGATTCATATCTAAACAAACGCCTAACAAAGGCATAATTCCGAATCATTTTTCCGCATTAATTTATAGCCGACCTTTCTACGGACGTTACCGGTCCGACTTGCAAGACAATTTTAAAATACCTCGAGGCTACAGATAACGGCTTCATTATGTGCAAGTGGATGTAAACGGCGCTTAACATTGTTGCACAAGACACTAACGGAAGTGCGCCAACTGAAAGAGCTATAGCTGTCGTAGCTATGGATGAGTGTTTTTAAAAAACATGTTCGCACAAAGGGAAAGTAGCAACTGCCTAGTAACAAGGCACAATCATCGGTTGTGCGTGCAATTCCAAACAGCCAGTGGGTCACGCCTTCCGTTACGGCTTGGAGCTCAGACAAAGGGCGACCGGGGGACACACCTGTCCTGGTCGGCTTTGTAATTTCATACAAAATTACCTTAATCAGTTCACAACGCGCGACGTCCCCGTTTCATTGATTGAAAAGTAAAAGTAATAACACATATGTAGCATAAATCTATTACTGATGCAAATATGTGCAGTATATAATTATCGTTCTAGCCTAATGAGCGCGTTAAACATTTCACTATCTTGCTCACGAGGACTACTTCTTTCTATGGCACCTTGCATATTTATGAGGAATACCTCGACCCGCCTTTTGACCGAGTTTTTATAGCATCCTCAGTTGCACTGGTAGCATCGCTGTAATTGCAACTAAATACATACTAGTACATACAACGTTATGGAATGTTTGGGGTGCATAGTGAAAAGGCCAAGCGAACCGTTTACAAGCAAGCATTCACTCAAGCAATGACTGATGACTGTCCTTAATCATAGATCCTACACAATAGGTATAAGCAAATTAAATCGTCGATAAAAACAAAGCCTAGGTACACCTTCTGACTGAAAATAAGCAAGACAAGGAAAAAAACCATGAACAATACATCTTAGAAACAATTTATATTCCTGTTTTCCATTATCTGCAATGCCGTCATCTAGCAAAGTCAAGTTCTTTCACCTTCAAAGTGAGGCATAAAATACGGTGGTAATAGTGGATGAAGTCCAGGAATAAGTCCTAATAGATACTTGACAGGCGAGCGTCAGGCCGGAGCTTTGACCGACAGTGTGCGTCAGCGGTTTTGTGTTTGCACGGAAATAGCGCGATCTATGAAAACTTTGGCATCCTATACCTTTGCAGGAGACACGGCCACCTAATTTCAACGCACTTTTGTGACCGGGAGAGGTGTAAAATGTATTTTTGTAGACATAAACTAAGAACCAAACTGAATATTTACGCAATATCCTATGTTTAGCGCGGTTGCCATTTAAAGACTCAGGTTTCTCAACTGTACTTTGGAAAGGATGTTCATGTCGTTTAAGTATGTGTAAAATTGAACGTAAGTGTAGTTATAATTGTCTAAAAATAAATTAAACAAACACTTTTCGCTGACTACTTCTCAGAAACTAATTAAACAGTTTCATAATTTAAACACTAGTCAGTTGGAGATACATTACGTACCTGGAAATCTTGTAGAAGGTAGGAAATGTACAGTTCCGATATGGCTGACTATTATGGTTGGATGTAGATTTTCAATGAAGAAATCGCAGCAATTAGGGCAGATTTGGGTACCTGTAAATATATATGAACATTGGTTTTGATAACTATGTAATATGCAATAAAAAAACTGGTTTGATTAATGACAGTCGTGGCCGTCAAATAATGGTCTTAAAAATGGTAGGTGGAAAGATACTCTAATTAAGGATATCTGGCACACCATGTTCTAAAAAAAATTACTTCAATTAGTATTTAACAGAGCAGTTTCATCATTGTCACATTTTATTTTGGTGAACCACCGGGACGTTCACCAACGCAAATGGAGTTGACGCAAATTTAAAATGAATTGGGCAATCTTCCAGACAACGGAAACCACCAAAACTATCACAAATTTTAATATAACACAGTTATCGTTCAAATTGCACACATTTCCCGATTATAAAGTCTGCCTACATAGTCCCATTTAACATACAGGCTTCCGTGTTTCGCATTCTCGACTTGAAATTACTCAGACAAACCAATTGCCAGCGAAAACCACGTGCTATCTCAGATCACTATAGGAAACGTTATAATAACGATAGTTTAAACAGATATCACGAGTGGAATACTGCTGCTTTATCGTAGGAAATGGCCGCTGCGTCAATGCGGATGCGCAAAACGCGTGAATATAAAATGAATTGCTACAATTGAACAAAACAGATTGTGCTATTTTATTTTAATCTTATAATCATTTGTGAATTCACGCACGGTGAAAAGCGCGTGGCAAAACTGTAAACATTGCGAAAAAGCAGAGAAGAAGCAGACTGCGCGCGAACGACCACGTAGATAAAAATTAAAATAGATTTGGCTAGGCGCCGCGTACGCCGCCGGTGCGCTAAACAATGCTGGAAACTAGGTCGACAATCTGTTTACTGTGTCAAAAATGCGAACAATCTGTTTCAGGTCCCGCCACCGCATCTGGTAGGTAATAGAATAAGCATTGAGTATCAGTCTTGAATTACTTGCAATTTGTATTCGATTTGCTGGATTTGCATTTGGAACAGCTTTTAGCGTATCTAGTCCATAAATTAGGTTTTGTAAATTAGCGTCAATCAGTCAGAAGAGTTATATTATACAAAACTAGGGTACGCCAACATAAACAAGTGGGCACAAGTGTAAGGTGGTTGGCCATGATCAAGTCGGCCTCCCACTCGGCGAACTCAAAACTTGAATTATATCGCCATCAAAAGATTCATTGTTGTAAATAGCACGAATTTTACAAGTCCCATCGATACAGATAACAGATAAATTAATGAATACGAAATTATTGAGTGTTCACGGAATTCCTACATTTCTTACATAAATGTTTTTATGCAAGGAAGTAAAGAAGTGTCCTTGTGGAACTATCTTCCGCGTTAAACTGTCTACAAGAAAGTAATTCTTACGAATCATTCAATATACGAGCGTCGCGTCGAATAATATTTAAGGGTCAATTAGCATAAGGCAGTAATATCTGTAATGACATATTTCCGTGTATCAACATAAAGATGCACCTCGAGATGAGACATCCTGCCTCCATGGCAGCGTGTTCATTACCACAGCAATACCATGTTTTATTTATACTGCTCTTATTGTAAATCCTAAAACCGGTCGGAAAGCGAGTTGTTTAAGGAAACCCGTTTTAGAGATTATGATTAGATACGGTCGAGAGCTCCAAGTTCCAAGTGATTGTGGTCTAAGACTCTAAGCTATTCAGGGGATAATTGAGTGTGACAGATAGTGGCGGTTAGATCAAGTCACAGTTGATCAGATTTAAGTTTCACTTTGTTTAATCGAATAATTTCCCTATTCAATGATAACTCTGTAAACATGAGCCACTGTCAATAACACCGCTTCACAAGCAAACAAAACATTCAAAAAACATTATACGAACTTTTTTATATTAGTAGTAATACTGTTTAATATATGTTTAACAATGACGTACAATCTATTTCTCCAATTTTACGATGAATACTGTAAAATTACCATTGTACCAGTCAGTACTACAATTTCCAAGAAATTCTATCAGATTTCAATCCATTATAAACCATCTTTGAAATGGACAAAACACCAAGTAAAAGCATTTTTGGCAACCGACAAAGTTCAATTTACACCACACTGAGTTATAAAATTCAAGGAACGTAGAACAAGAACCACGTCATTTATTCTGGAAGGGTCTTAGAGCGTGGATGTACTTCATTACTATGCATGAGGGCCCATGTGAAAGGAGCAATGCTTTGGTGATTCCGTAACACTGGATACTCAGAATTCAGAATTGATTAAAGATAGGTCAGGGAACATTTTACTCTTGGGGAAATCCACTTATACAAAAGTACTATACTCCAGACCAGAAGAAGATAGGTTCGATCGTTTAGAGTCCTACTAGTTCGGTCCTAAAATGTTCTCCACAACGGCGATATTTATGTTGTCGTTAGTGTATCCAACCCTCAACAATCAACGCCATTGCAATCTTACTTTATCTTATCTGATGATGACCACTACGGCTTACTTAATCAAATATGTGAACAGCTGGATATTCATGCCCGCTCGTACATGTAGTTACAGCAATACTAGAGGTAGATTCAAAGGCAGACGATCCACATACATAAAACTATTATTCTATACATCTACTTGTATCAAAACAATTCGTTTCTACTCTACTCCCACCCAGATTTGCATGGAAAATGATTCCAAAAATAAGACCAAATTTATTTTCGACCACGTTTTCAAAGTAAATAGTATGGCTTCCAAGTAGATCGGGATGTTGAATAAAACAGCTATGTATACTTACGTATATATTCAGCTGTTATCATAAATTGTGTTAGTCATATAAGATAGTTTTAACGAAAGCGTAAGACTTGCTTCACATTGAAGTAACAACTGCAGGCATTTTATGGAAGCGTCTTGTCCGCCAAAAGAATTAAGACTACTATCTCAGTGTGCATAGATCTTTACTGTATGCAAGTAGCCAGTAGTTATGAGCTGGCAAAGTGGCATTTTGTCACAAAATGATGCAACTCTTACCAGTGTTAAGTCATTGATATTTCACCACGTGTTTTCGTGTTTATTTGGCATTTATAAAGTACCTAAACATCGTATCTGTCTCATGATGTCCCAAAGGTTAGAGGCCAAACGTGATTTTGATTTGATTTCTGAAAAGCTTTTTATAAGTTTTTACTTTTGCAGTACGCATTACGTGAACCTCAGCTGAAATTCTTACCTACCTACTAAGTTTAGGTCCGGCAATAAGAAAAAACAGAGTGGAATGTATCTCTCAGGGCAGCAACTCATCTTTGAATAATCTCTGAAGGTTGTCCCTAATCTTTGCATAGTAAATTATGATCAGGAGCTCCTAGGACACAAGCGCCCACAATCATAATTTAGACATCAATAACCCTAAAACCGCATAGAATAGTTCCACAAATTCTTAAGTACCACTAGATAAGCACACCCACAGTTGCAGTTTGTAAACAATCTCCTTTACATAAGTAGGATGTCGTATATAAAGGTGAGAATGTTGCACAAAGTGGGTAGTTGTTATTCGTACACATGACCTACGCTCCGGAAGGAGTAGAGGCGACGGGTTCACTTGTTTCCAATGTCAGGCCTATTGTTGGTGCTGATACAACCTTGACTGCAGTTGAACTCTCGCGGCAAATTGCTCAAAAACAAATGAACGTAGGTAGATTAGGTGGCAACACGTGGATTTTTTTTTTTATTAGACTATTTAAGGTCCTTATAGAATTCAGAATAGTTTTTTTTCAGTATGATATCAAAAAGATTCATTTAGTAGCGGTTTGTTTTATCGTTTTCCTGCAGTTGCAAATGAGGCTCCCGATTAGGCACAGAAAATCAGTTTTGTTTTAATCGAAACACACTTCTTCCCACAACCCCTCCCATTTGTTCTCATTTTATTTTTTATAAACTAATTGTAACATACAACACTTGCTATCTCTTTGCATGCCGCGTTAGTGCTTATGTTTATAAACAAATCATATCAAAATAGGTGAGGTGTAATAATGATATCAATTTCTGGCACCAAAAGTTATCACACGAAACAGTGAACTTTTTCACGTGGTGAACATTTGTTTTTTTTTTTTATCCTCACGACGAAATAGAATAGATAAATTGCAACGTCTAGTGTCGGCTGCAGAGCGCTTGTTCAATCGTAAAAAAATAATTTTATTTATTTTTAAGCCGAAACTGACTGCACTGTAATAACAAAAATTTTGTTGTCCTTCGAATATTGCGTTTGTACCTAAATAATTTCTTAGATTAGATGGAGCTCGTCACATATTTTTTTAGATATTACTTAGCTAAAGTTTGCTTCGTTTAAGAGATTGTTAAATAGGCAATCAAAAGTGTAAGTTTCTTCAAAAAAAATTCGCAGATTACTTAACAGAATGTAAATACCCCGCATCGAGCTTGCTTAGGAATAAGTTTTACAACAATAACAAAACTATTTACTGCGCACAAGAACGGCTGACAGTACGCAAAAAACTACAGCTACCATACTACGGCATGATCCGGAGTCACGCACACAGCCACGTGGATTTAGCAGATAAGTACTTACACGCATTGGAGGTACCGAGCCACCCAAACTCGTTCGGCGCGATATTTTCGCGCATAACCTCCGTGAACAACGTTCGCGACTCGGCTAAACTGTTCATTTTGCAATATTGATATAACCTTGAACATCTCCATATAGACGAGTGTAGTGGGGCATTAAGGCGCCTGCAGATACGGCCGGCTTTATCTGCCAACGTTTAATTTTAGTCCACGATAAAAAATGTATGGCGATCGCCTGAAAATCTTTGATTACATAAAAAAAAAACGTTTGGATAGCAAATACAGATTGTAAAACAAACAAGTGTAATGTGCGAATACGTCCCGCAAACAATATGCAATGTCACCTCCACGTGTTCGATTTTTTCATGTATTTGTTTACTCTAGTCAATCTCGTTTCATGTTGATTTTATCGACTGTAAGTATACATAGGTTCCTAAAACTAATACGCACGTAACGTCGTCCATAGCGGAAACTGTCAATTTTTTAACTAAATTCGTGTTACGAAATCTCGGGTTGCTACGCAGATTCCGCGAAAACGACCGAAGCAATGTAAGAGAATTTTCATAAAATCGTTTTCCGCATCGTGTGATTTTCTGTGACTAATATTTTAAATAATACATATTCAAGTACTGCGGACTCCGACTGAATCACGAGTGTCTTAGTTATAAATGAGCCGACACACTGCCCCCACACCTCTGTGACACTCGGTTACATAACAGACTTTTGTTGTATTACATCGAAATAGTTCTGTTGAACCGCTTATCAAAGGCGTGAAATAAATTAGTCACTACCCACTCAATAATAAACTACCTACTGGAATCGAACAATAACATTTCTCACTTAATAATGTTTATTTATTACACGTACTTGAGGAATAAATAAAAACATAGTAATATGAAACAATCGACGTATACAAATATGATAGAGCCACAAAAGCTGAGGCGTGCCGGAAATCATTTATACAACCACGGGCGCCGAATTAATTATGTGACTTGAATTCGCCAGCGATAATAAATTCAGTTTTATTTCTGTTACATAGCTATACCACCAAACTGGTCGGAAACTCGTTTGTCTTACCATTTTATAGCAAATCCAGAAATTATTGCGTTTTACGTAAATTAAGCAAAGTGGTACGATAAATATCCGGCCTGTTTTTGTTGTAAATATTATTTTCTTTATCGTTCACCTTAACCAAACCGGTTAGCAGGAAAATTAAAATAAACTGTTTCTTACAAATTAGCCAGTCCGATTTTAATTTGAATTGAATCAGTTTCTTAGTATTATGAAGAATGTTTTACAGCTCTTCTCTTGAACTTTAAAACCTGAACCGAGCCATTGTAAATAATTAGCATGAATTTACAGCAAACCTCACTACATAAATGTTGCAAAACAATTGCGGTTCAGATTAAAGCACATAGCGGAAAACGTAACACACGCCGACATTTGAAAATGGAACGCAAGGAATTTATAGTGTCTGTACTCTGTAGGCAGAATCATAAACATGCCAATATCCACTGACGCTGGTGTCACACGTACATAATGGGTCAAGGATCAAGGCAGATTTAAAACAGACTTCCAACGATAATCTTCACAATACCAGTACACCGCAGTAGGTCGTGACATTCGAACACGGAGAGTGATGCTTTTAGAGCTAGGTGATTCTCTTTTTGAAAGACGTCTCTCTTTGAATAAAACCTAACCTCATTTTCCCGCTCTTTGTAAGTCTTGGCAACAAATGCAGTCTAGTCATAACATTAGGGATATATGCGTGAATCGACGAGGCCTATATCTTCTACATCGTATTACTCTGCCCGCGTACAGATGTAAATAGTGTCAGCGTATGAGAACTATGAGCTGCATCATCTCGTCACAAGGAAAAAGCCCGTAAACCTGGGTTTATTGACCCTAAGGGATAGGTCAAACTGTCAATAGAGTTCATCTCGTAAAATATGTGAATCGAAGGATCTAATAAAAATGTATGAGTCCCACGGAATAAAATTCAAAATGTATGATGATTTTCAGAGATCGAAGAACTCTTGAACAGGAAAATGACACTTCGACTGCAATAAGTACAATCGAAGATGCTAGAAAGCGCCCCAAGTGGCGAGATTTATGCAGGATTGAATAACAAGAGGTTTTTTTTCAAACAAGAGAAACCCAAAGTAGCTGAATACCCACAGATACGTCTTCAGGACCTTTGGTACATTTATTAATATGACCGAGTCAATTGAAAAAACATCAATGTCGAAAAATACAGTTTGTATTGTCAAAAATCCTTTTGTCATCGATATAAAAATTCGCCGATAAGCAAAAATATTAAAATCTAAGTGAGGGAGTAGGTCAATGTCAAATGGACTATCGATTTCGGATGCGGATCGTAAATACTGAATCCACTTGTTCTACTTTATGTGCCCCTGATAACAAATGTAGGTATGATGACTACCTATTTCAGAACAGATTTGGTTCATCAACGAACTAAAACCTTGGTTTCAATCACTACATCAAAACACTGAATTAAAATTTAATAATATACATGTAATTTTGATTTAACACAGCCCATATCAATCCATGAAAGAAATTTCAATTTGGGCCAAGGCCTGATGAAACTCGATAACATATATGAGTGTAGAAAATAAAACTATATTGTTTAATCAGACCAGTTTAAACTAAAAGTAATTGTTTAAATCAGTATATTGTAAATGGTTGGCAATATTGCGTCAGAAATTGCACAATGCTCCGAGGGCAGGTCACAGCTACAAGTTAATCTCGAGGACTTACAAAATAACCAATATCAGGTATGATATGGACGTTAACCCTTGCTGTAAACTAAATGACTCTAGCAACTTTATATACGCTTACATTAGCAACATTATATTAAATACCACCTTTTGTGTAGTTGACACAACAAAAAACACACACAAACAGGAGTCACATAGACAAAAATTAATTCACTGTATCAGAATGGAATGGCCCGGTAACTTGATAAGGAAAACTCTCAAAACCAGCTCTGCAAAACAAATCCTAAACTAAAAATAACAATAACAAAGCAAAAAATCTGTTGTTAGAAAAAGACACCAGCTTCATTAAATCAGAATGCCAGCAGAGAACCGTTTGTTGCACAGAAAATCTCCATGTTTGCATGTCACAGTAACTGTTTGAATTTTAAATTAAGGGAATAGGTTACTGCCCCAGTTTCAAAGGCCATAGTTATACTTGGTCACGAAGGCAAACACTGTAAACACTTAGTTAAGTAATAAACAATATATCTGATAAATAGACGCGTAACTTCAGACTATTAGAATTAAACGTGAGAGTTCAGTAGACAGACTTTGTTATGCTGAGACCATTCTGAAAGCATACACTTACAAAGTTAAACCAAGTCGCACTTGGTAAACGAATATCAAGAATATTTAGTTCGGTTCTAGTATTGTTTAATATTTCACCAAGTTTATGAAAACCAAACTTTCCACTGTAGGCAGAACCAGTTCGTTTACATGGTCTTTCAACATGGAATTTTGTTTTGTTATGTTAGAGATCCATTCATCTGTTTTATTAACATATGCCTACATTACCTCATAGAACAAGTATGCGGCCATTTCAAAATTCATAACATTCATATCTTTATCGATCAAACTAGTGAATGGTAGGAGTTTATTTTCGCGAGGTGTGACTGACTTTCCCTGCTTTACAGCATTTTTTTTTTTTACAATCAGCATCTCGTCATCATCAGAATTAAAAGTACACAAATACAGCTGCGCTCTTTAATGCTATTTACCGGAAAAAAGGATCAATAAAAGACCTCTGGAGAAGCAGACAAAACATTCTACATGAACTTAATTATCTAAAAAACCCAAAATTTCCAAACTACGTACAAAAACCCTACATAAATAAATATTCATTAGAACGTATCTGATTATAATGCCTTTGATGATCAGGACGCGTACCGGCCGTGACATCACTATTTACCATCCATGTTTGATCGCCATTAATTACGCCTCACTAATGTTTATTATCGCCTAGTGTTATTCGCAGGTCAGTACTAGCAAGTCATAATATTGATTTTACAGAATAATCTAAATTGCAACAACGGTGTTGCTATATCGAACCTTCTAGTGCTGAGGAATTTGTGACGGCTTTTACAATGTAAGGACAAAACGCATTACCTGAAATGTTGGGCTCTTTATTTTCTATGGGCTCCACAGCTTTACTAATTTTTAGCACCAGATTGTAAGTCCAAAGATTTATAATAAATGCTAAATATACACATTAGATGTAAAAACAAACGATTACTACATTAAGCTTCCTGCCTGCGCGTGCGTTTTAAACGAAAATAGAAGTTTGTTTTCATACAATCAAAAATCATACGATGGGCGTGGCGAAAAATTTACTACGCAGATTCGGCGACCTTACTTTAAATATTTTTCTATTCGACAAAAACAATGCGACATGAAAACAAATAGTTTTTTGGCGAAGGCACACTACTAGATTAGCTGCAAGCACAACAACAACATACGTAGTAGCTAAAGCGGTCGTCAATAACATTACGAAAGCAGTCATGTTATTCACATAACTTCAAATTCCTTAATTTAAGAAAGAAATGTGAAATTACTCTGCATTACCTTCTTTTGTATTGCCATATAATATTTTGAATTGTATGAGAATTATTCAGAAACATGAATCAGATTGGAAAATGAATAAATTAGAAAAGACGACGGAAATGAACATTTAACAAAATGTTGTGAAAATTTTAACCCATAACGAAATGATTGACTACCTGTGGAAAGCTGTAAAATCTCTCACTTCCTAGCAAGCTTCATCGCTTTGAATGTACCACAAACAATAGGTCCCGTAGCTTAATGGATGCAGAGACGTGCGGGTCGAACGAGTTCAGGGTTCCGAGACGAACAGGCGCTAGGCTGAAGGTGAAAGGAGGGCACTGCACCGTTCTTCGTCAGGGTGGTACACTTGCAACTTGATTAGCTCCACATAGAACCTGCACCGGCCCTTACGTCGATATCCGAGACACATACACAGTTACACACTTCTCAAAGCCTTTTTGTTCCTTCATAGAATGCTTTGATAAGGTAGTACCAACTTGATACTCATAAATCCTGCACCTACCAGTAATGTTATAGCATCTAGATTGTTCAGAGGGAGGACGATTCCTATTGTTGTATTGTTAATTGAGCGAAATCAAGGCAATTGCTAAAGATGGAACGATGATTGATATTAATCGTTTCTTGAGATAATTTTGTACCTAGGTCCTTGATAACCCTATGTAGGTTTTATCTACAGAGTAAATAAGACGAGTATCGAAACGAGTCTATCCTTATTCAGCATAGAGTTAGAGGTTGAGTGCTGTCCGCCATGTAACACACTTTGATCGCAGTTAGAATGTTCGAATAGCTGTCCATCGTAATTTGCAGTCTTGTCTGCTGTAGCCCGTCTAGTCTTCAACTCAAATTACAGAGAGAACAGTCTTGTGCCATGTAACGCCGAACATTACTCCCAGCTGTAGATAATTAGGAATTACTATACATTAGTCTCGTAGTAGTATAGTAACCGCTTATTCTTAGAACTTTTTCGTAGAAATGACATCGCACTGCTAAACTCTTCTGTTTCAAGGAAACGAATACCGTTTGCCAAATGTTTTTTTTGCGCCTATTATAAAGTAGTTTTCGTGTGTCACATAAATTTTGGCAATGGAGGTCGTGATTTTTACTACCGGGATCTCGGGATTAGTTTAATACGTGCGAAATATATCGATAAACCTTGGTAGTATAAAATTATGACTGGAATTGTGACATAAATAAGAGAATTCCTCTTGAATAAAGACATCAAATTCCACATGAAGCAGCAGAAGCCAGAAGCACTAATAGGAAATCAGGTTTTGTAATAACATTAGCACCAATACAATTGCTTATTAGATTAGGACGCGATCAGCGATTTTCCAATTCATACGGCTTCTCGATATTAATGCCACTTGAACGTTCTAAATCGTCTACAATAATAATTCAGTGCTCATATTCTAAAATAGCATTTGTAAGAGACCTTATCTTCTGTTGAGAACAACCTACGTTGTAATATCAATAGCACAGATCAAAGATGTATTCCATTGGTGCTTAGGTACCGTGTTTATCTGATTAGGCATAAAGACTTGAAATACGCACCGTACACCGTGACCAAAACCTGCTGAACGATACTTGCCTGAAAAATAAAGCGTGATCAACACCAACTACTGTATTGAGTTATCCACAGCTTTACCTGATGAACCCGGTAAGAAAGAACCTTCAACTCTTAAGCGTGACCGAAGACCGTCGCTAACAAATTGCATAGCGTATCCGTCATTCACAGGTGCAGCGTCTGCCCGGACAATTCAATTCTAACGAGACAGCGTTGTTGACAATGTCAACGAAGACACAATCAAATGAGATGAAAAGATGGCACTGGATGCCTGAAACAACAAAGTCTGATCGACATTAAAACGCCCTCAGAGCGTACTTATAGTTTGTCATGCTGTTTTTTCGTTCAATACACGCGATGGCTATTCGCTCCGTTCAGTGCCGACAAGTCGACAACGTCAGCGGAGCGACAACCGGCCGTGACCGCGTTGCGTTGCCAGCAACAGCCTGCCCTCCTCAGGGCACTAAACTATGACTTGCGTAATAATATGTATTACATTACGCTTCATACCTACCTATATAAATTCTGCTATGTGAGCTTTTGCGCACAAATTCGTCCCGAATTGGCTGTGTACTCGGCTATCAATTCAAATTAAGAAAATTTTGTCATCAATATTTTGGGATCGTCTGTTTTCAGGAATGGAAATTGGAAATCTGCCACCTAGTAGAGAAAACTAGAGTGTATATGTATATTTACGGATTCATTGCTAATCTGCGAAGATGACAGTAGCTGCTTATCATCCTGCGAAAGTTGTATAAACCAAGTGAGGCAAGGAGCTTGTTCTTAGATAATGTCGTGTGCTTAAGCTACTTACAATCTACACATCCATACATATGCACTTAGTGATATTAAAACATGTTTCACTTAAAGTTCAGCTTACCCTGCAAGTAAGTAGAAAGCTGAGAGATATTCCAAGAACCAGATCTATGTTATTAAAATAAATTAGAAATTGTGTATTCTACTTGAGCTGATTTGTTGCAAATATTGGAGGAGGATGACCTAAATGCCGCTGATGTGGATGCTTCTTTCCGTGTGTTTAGGGTCGGAGGTCCGTTTGGCCGGCCCGTCAAATATTTGAAAGGCCTATGGATATTTGCACGAAACTATTATGCAAGGACTTACAAAGTATGACTTAACAAATCACACAGAGCCCTCGCCAAGTCGAGTATTGGAATTAGAAATGTCAGCACAGTTCATCGGAGCGTTAGCTACAAATATATTTTGCAAAAATTATGTATGGCAGCTGGGAAAACTTTTTATTTTATCTCAGCATAAAATTCTTATTTATGAAAATAGTTTTATGCACATAGACGACCCACTTTCAGTTTTCTAATAGGAATATTTCAAAAGTTTCTTTAGACATCAATATAAAAGTTAATCGTCGAAAGAGATCAGCTTCAGAGAAAATGATTTAACGTGTCGGCCTGATTTCCACAGTTCTTATCATCTTCCTGATTTTCGTTTTGCTCACATTTTTACAATATTTCACCAAAAGTCGTATTCAAATTGTTGTTGACATTATATGTATAGATACTTATTTTACTGCAATTAAAACAACCCGGACATATCTTGACTTTCTTTAATGCATTACAATTCATTAACCAAGAACAATAACTCTGTTTTCTTTATCCACATTATCTGCTTACAATAGACAAGTTATATTACTATCTAAGATATTATCTAGATGTTATTATTTCTGCTTATACGTGGCGCTATGAAGTGCAATATGTAGATAACCCCGTGGGCAGGGAAATCAAAACGAAACTAAGATTGTACTGAGGTCGTGTCCGGTCATCTTAATACAGATGCAAACTTCATCTGTTTATACGGGACTGAAATAAATCACGCCTAAACAAAGTGATGAGAAATAAATTCTATTCAGGATATAAGATTTGTAGAGAAACCAAAATAGGAAGATCATTTGGGACATAGTTGTTACGAGGAGTACACTAGAACGATACTCACAGATGGATCTAAAGTTTCAACTATACATGCTTTCGGAAATCATGATTTTAGATGGATTTGAGGTATCAGATAAAAGGAAGATACTGTCTTTGGAACAAGGATATTGGGTTGTATGCTTAGGTATACTTTCATACATGCAACCCAAGTGTGACGCAACCTGCCCTAAATCTTGACCTACAGCTGCGTCGTGTGTCTGTAGAAACTGAAAATTTTCAGGAAAAGGTCTAAAAAAATCTGATATTTTATCCTAATGCTAACAAATTGCTTCTTTAGCCCTGTGACCACTTTTATTCCATATCTGTTTTAACCTTGCAAGATTATAAGCATACTGAAGACTCCTTATCCTATACAAATAGATTGTGGATACAAGTACTTTACACAACGTAGACAGTACTCAAACATTAAATAAAATAATATATCGAGAAGTTAAAACATTTGCGCCCAACACACTTGGAAATCGCAGAGCAAACTTACATAATGGAAATCCACCCATATTTGCTTGAACTAAACCATTGTATACCTACAAACTGGACGAAAGGAATCCAACACTGACGATGGTTACATTTGCGAACATATCACGAAACGATTTGACTTAATTTGAATAATCTGTATCCACATAAATGAGTGACATTAAATCTTAGGTAAAACAAAATAGAGTTTATCTTCAAAGAATATAAACCTCTTCGTCCCAATGTGCCTCACGTTTCAGACGCCTACGTACTCATTAAAATGTATTGTTAGAGGCCGAAAGAGCTTTCTTTGTTGTTAGCAATGTGATAAGTAAGTAATAGGATTGGCAACATTATCGTATATCATACCTTTATTGCAAGACTAAGGCAATAAAAATGTCACAAATGTTATCGGGAACTGTGAATTATCTGTTCTGACTTCTAACTTCCAGCATAGTTTTACTTTCTTTAGTGTAATTTCTTGCAAATTATCTAGATGCGTGAACAGCGCGTGTATTTATGTGTGTTTTACTTTTTATCTGGCTGTGCAAATGTCTTTGTGAGTATACTCGCCACGCGAAGATAATATCGGTAGGCGATAGGTAACGGGCCCCTACCACAACAAATGCGTACAAAGCTCGCGCGCCGTGGAATATAGAAGTAAGATTCAAGGCTAGAGCTTTTAAAATTCCGTGCATTGAATTCACAACGACTGACAACAAAAGGTTTGTTTGAATCTATATCGTATCCGGAGAATAAATCAGTATGTACATACCTACATGTACCTACAATATTAACTAAATTAATTTGAATAAGTGTTTGCTTGCAAAATGCATCGCATCACCTCCAACGAATTCATTTTAAGCCTCAAATGGAAAATAACTTGATTGTCGCTACCTATCGCCGTAAAAAATAGTTTCCCCAGAAATAATTGTCTGATAAGGATAATGAAAAAGTTGTTTACTGAAAGACTTAGTAAACAGACCGTCGTAAAATATAATCTTGTGCATAATTTCTATTCTTTATTATTTTTATCGCGCTGTTATTCTCTATGCAAATCTATATTTCAAGAACACTTCAGCGATAAAGGAAAACAATGAAGATTACATGATTAATAATGCAGTATTCAAAGAAGGTGGCAAATATGAAACTAATGATAGAAAGCAGACATACAAAGTTAAAATGCGGACGATGACTGATAATAAAACATATGAGGCTATCAACGGGCAGCCAAACGATACAGCATTAGATACAACTAGAATAAAGAAGCAAACAATATTATATTACGAGACAAAAATAATTAAAATACCATGGCAATCCCGGTGAAAATTTCATCAGAAGCTTACACAAGCAAAACCATATAAAGAAAACAAAAAATTAAGATACAACACTTCAACAAATGGTAGACCTTAAGATATAAGGGGCAACGACAATGACCTCATGAATTTCGAAGCACCCTGACTGGATAAACACCTAATCACAATACAAGAGAGGGCCGAAGCATTAATATTTACCAGGATGTAAGATTGAAACATTATGTCCAAGATTGAATAAGTCATTGCTTCCAGAGAAAGAGGCGAAAAAAGAAAATAACTCGTAAGTATAAGAGCCGCTGAAAAGGTAGAAGTAACAAATAACATAAATAAGTAAACTGTAAGGAATTTGATGACAGAGGGAAAATTGATTTTATGCAATCTAATGATTTTCCTGAGTAAGATCTGAAAATATATTTATAAATAGTCTGTCAATAATGAACAATTTCTCGATAGAATTTTAGAAAAACACATTATACCGTAGCAATCTTTATCGGCAATACTTTACACACCATGCTTTTACATGGCTTGGAACATCCGTGTAGCTGTGTAGCATTGTTCAAATTCAGTGGCTGATTCAATAAGCATCATTTATCGAAGGTTATTTGTCACACATTTGAAATTCCCTATCGCTGCTGTAATAAACGATATCATTAAATCATTATCATACACGTCTGCCAGTAGCCCAGTCTGAGTAAACGTGGTGTAAGAACTACTAGGTAACTAGGTATTAGTCATTACATAAAATCACGAATATTTTTACTACCCTAGTTCTGCCAAGCCTTACCAATTGCATTGCTCATGCATGGTGACTCATATGTAACACATTTTATCAACGATGTTTTTAGATTACGAAAAGCCATGCCGTCTACAGAGGTAAAACTAAATCTTCGGGTTTTCGGTTGGATAACAGTGTGTAGTAATATAAATCAAGCCTACAGCCAGAAAAGGAAAACTTTTGATTTATAAGCATTTACTGAATGGATAACTTTTATTTATCTGTCTAGGAGCAACACAGGCAATTATGAATCTCCTCACGGTCGAATGTGCTACGGGACATGGTTGGCTTAACAATTTCGAACTTATCGAAGAAAATCTTGCCCATATTCTTAAAGATAGGATAGCGCTACATCGAATAAGGTCCATCAAATGCGAAAAATAGACCCACGGAACGACAAACATGCCAATTAAAAACAGGCAATCAGTTCCTGAATTTTAACAAAAACACAGTTCTTTATACCAAACATGGTGTTCCAAGGCTTCAAGCGGTACTACATACCAGGCGTTATCGATACGAACGCCTGGAATTCTGATCACCCACTAAAGGGAAGGAGCGTGACGCCGAATGTATAATGTAATTTACTAGTATGTAAATATTTATATTTACATGGGTAAATGACTTACTCCAGGATATCGGTTAGTCATTTGAGAAGCACCGTAAGCTATTTAAGTGCAGTAGTATAATTTATCTGGGAAGTTTGTTGTTCCACTTCTTCCCAGCAAACACACATAGGAAGGGCGTTTTTGGGGACATTCTCATTTTGATGTAATATTTAACGAAGTTATTTTGAATAAATGCAATTTGATATTGAAATAATGGAAAAGTGACTAGGTTCATACCTATCCGTAGACTGGAAAAATAGCTGAAGTTTGTTATGACAATATTAATAGAAAAGAAACCTTTAGCGAGGCAAATATTTATAAATGCAACATTTAATTTTTTCTTCGTAATTTAACTAGTACTAAATAGTTATAATGTTAATTAGAAGGTTCAATTTAAACCACAGATTTTGTTTAAGCCTAAAGAAAATTACTTTCAGTGGAAAACTCGTACCCTTACGCCATCTATCGCGAGCCGGCACGAACTATCACGTCCTCTAAAACCACGTTACGAAGAGGTTAAAAAATAAAAATAAACATACTAAATTCACGTTTCCCTTGAAATACTAACACAAAACATTTTCTAAAAGGCCTGACCACTAGTCAAATAGTATTAAGCATCAGAAATCTTACCTTTTTCACACAAAACTGTTTTAAATCCACATGGTTTCCCTGATACGTCTGCCTCGTCTCGGGTAGAGCCAAAATACACCTGAACTTCGCCCAGTTCGTGTTCGATTGCGGAATTTATAAATACTGCGTATTTTAAGGGATCGACCCTAAAGGGCTGCAGCTGTGAGGCTAGGTGTACAGCCTGTAGTATAAGCATGTCTGGCGCATTGCGAAAGCCTTACTACGCAGTTTCGATAAACAATGCAGACGTAAATAATAAATACTTAGGTAAGTTTAGGGGAGAACTGGTGATCTTAAAATTGGAGTTATTAAATATCTAAAAAATGTGCCTAAGCTGATTCAAGTCAGTGGCAGATCTATCGTGGATTGCACTTTGGACCAACAGGCCTTATTTACTTGTAGAG